>NW_026723137.1:0-6700 GCF_029784015.1 Lycium ferocissimum | reverse complement strand
AACATAGTATAAGTTTCATTCTAACTTCACATTTTCAATTCAATACAAACATTCTCATATTCATTTACCGATCAACATCACTCCAATACAATCCGAAAACATTTCATATCATTTTACGAAATATTCACAAGATATACAAAATATACAAGTTTCCACCAAAACCATAATTCACTCCAAACCTTCAATTTTCAACATAAATATTCACGACACATTTTCTTCTTTCAATTTCACAAACCAAAACAACAATTTACACCTTACTACTCCACTCTCATAATTTCATAAAACTATAATAAATTCACATAATTTTCCTACAACAACTTACAACTAATTTTCATACCAATTCTTGACTATTAAGCTTCCATCTCCATCATAAGGCCACAACAACATAATCAACACACTAAATAAAATTTATTCCCCTTCCTTTACAAATCATACCACACGGCCACACCTTCACACCCACAACACGTAAAGTTCATAATTTCCATTCACTTACTCATACTACAACATGCATGCAAGTCATTCAAAGCATAAAGGGAATAGAATCCTCACCTTTGCCAAAATCTTCCACTTGCCACAAAAATGATTTTCTTGCCAAAATAATTATACTATCAAGAGCACCTTGAGCTTAGTAAGAATATAAGAAAACTACAATTTTTGGATCAAGGATTTAGGCTCCAAGAATTCCTTCTTCTTTTCTTTTTTTCTTCTTTCTTTTGCCGTGAGGCCTTCTTGTTCTTGCTCCTCTCTTCCCTTTTTTTTTTGTTGTCTTGAATGATAAATTGTCTAGAATTTTCCCACTCTTTCATATATATATATATATATATATATATA
Organism: Lycium ferocissimum; assembly: GCF_029784015.1. Classification (NCBI taxonomy): domain Eukaryota; kingdom Viridiplantae; phylum Streptophyta; class Magnoliopsida; order Solanales; family Solanaceae; genus Lycium; species Lycium ferocissimum. The sequence continues at coordinate 5,869 of NW_026723137.1, read as the reverse complement.
TATATATATATATATATATATATATATATATATATATATATATATATATATATATTGTCTCCACAAGTCATGTGAGGGGCACATGCCCTCTCTAGAAAATTCCTAAAAATAAAGATGACTTATTTGTCATCATTTTCATTCTTTTTCTTTTCCTTTTTTTTTTTGGAACCTTCATGAACTCTATGTGAAATTCCCATTTTGCCCCTCAACTTTTCTCATTTTTACCATTTTGCCCCTAGCCTTCTACATTATTTCCGCATCAATATTTTTCATAAACATCATCACATATATATTAAATAAGATCAAAATATTTTTCTACCTCATACAAGTCACGCTTATTTCAATTCATCCGAATGTACCGAATTGCGGGATATAACATATACATATAGGATCATAAGCATCTTTTAACATCGTTACTATCGTCGTTCATTACATCTATCTGTCACATCTTAGGGTCTATCGTTAAATTTCTATACCTGTGTTCCTTTTTACTCGCTTCCCCCCCTTTAAGGGTTTTGCCTGTACCGTTTTTAAATCTGTTATCTCGCCTTCAAATCTTTAATTCTTATATTACTTACCATACTACATCTTATTCATGTCATTTCCCATGATTTATAGCTACGATAATCCATGTGTGAGGGCTTAACATACCCGCATCTTACCTCTTTTCTTTACCTTATACATAAGTAGCTCCTTACAGTCATAAACTCATCGTCATCACTATCTTGGAAGTTCTACTCTTCATACCTTACTTCCTTAAACTTGAGAACTATAACACCACATATCATTCTTTACCTATCGCCGTCGCTACATAGCATAAAACCTCTTAATTCATACTTGTTCATTAATGCAATTATTTATTCCTCCTTTAACGCATAATTAGAGGTACAGATATACCTGTGACGGCATCGGGGAGTGACTCTAGATCCTGTCGCTCAGCCAATGCATACGTACGATGCTGAGGACCACTCGAATTAAGCGCTCTCCCCCTGTCCTGCTAGCATCTGGGAGTCTTGTCCCGAAGGGCGCATCGATGACGAAGAACAGGCTGCGGAACCCGTCGGCTGGACCGCACGCCTACCGCCTCGAAATGGGCACTCTCTCATAATATGACCTGACCGGCCCCAAACATAGCAAACGTCCAAACCCAATCGGCACGGTCCCCAATGTAGCTTACCGCACTTGGTACATTATGGTATAGATGATCTCATCTGGCTTGAATCACTCCTATACCGAGAGCCCGACTCTTTGAAACTCTGGTCTGGTCCAGAATGAGTAGAGAAATCAGACCGCCGGCCCATAACTCGTTGAGGTACACTAGTCGCTGATTGGCCTGAGTGTCTAGAATATAACTGCCTCGATCCTCCTCTATAGTCGCTATCGGCGCCCATGGATCTGGCCCTCTTACTTTGCCCCTTTTCGATATCACGTTCGCCTCAGTGGATGTCGTTGCTCTTAAATTGTGGGCACGGGCTTGAATGCGAGAAATATCCATCCCGTCTTGCAACGAAGCCGTTAAACATTCTTGATATAAATGTGGCCCTTAGCCGCTCACAAACCTGTGCACCCTATCCCCCATGTCGGCCACCATGGTTGGAGCATATCTAGCCAATGAATTAAACTGAAGGCTATACTCCCGGGCGCTCATATTGCCTTGCTTCAAATTTAAGAACCTATCCGCTCTAGCTCAGCAGACCTCAGGTGGCAAATAGTGGTGGATGAAGGCATCTACAAATTCTTGCCAAACCGGAGGGGGCGCATTCTCTTTCCTTGATGATATCTAATTATTATACCATAGACCGCCACATCCCGGAGTCTATAAGATGCTAACTCCACATTCGGTTTCGAGGCATGAATAATCCTCAATGTTCTCAACGTTTCATCAATAAAACTTTGAGGGTCTTCATCCGGCTTTGACCCGAAAAACTCCGGGGGATTCAAACTCATGAAATCACGGGCTCTAGTGTTAACGACCCTATCACTTAAACCTGAACCTTGCCGCTGTGCCTGGGCGGCAACTAACTGCGTCAATAGATTAATTGCCTCGGTCACTTGTTGACCCGAAGTAGATGGTGGAGGAACTGGAGGCATAGGAGCTGGAGCTGAAGCCCCTTCTTGCTCTTCCGTAATAGGCGGAGTAGTGGAGGCATTAGATGGAGCCTCATTATATGATTCTCCCTCATCTACATTCATGGGCGGCTCTCTTTCTGCCTGCCTCTTCATCGTAGTCTTACCCTTCTGGGTGGCTTTAGCTTTTCCCTTTGGCGGCATTTCTGAAATCATAGCACACTTATTAGGGAGGATTAATTCTTATAGCACAGCTCTATCGCATAATCTCATAAGAAGAAAGATGGTCATTTTTCCTAAATGCCCTGTAGCCTCCTGTTTATTAGCGTGGCGCGCAACACGCCATAAACAAGACTCTACTAGACACGGCTCGTAGACACTTCCTAGGACCGAACCGTTTCGATACCACTTTTGTCACGACCCGACTAGGCCACGACGGGTACCCGGGCTAACCACCGAGCACCACTCATTCTATTACTTATCCTGCCTTCATTCATATTTCTCATCATTCATAATCATAGAAAGCGACTTTCATTTAAAACATATTTACTTTATAAACATTAGCCCTTTAGGATATCAAAATAATAATATACATACGTGCGTATACATATGAGAGACTTGTGAGACCATACTACCCACACATACGTATCTACGAGCCTCTACTAGAGTACTAGACATATGGACGGGACAGGACCCCGTCGTGCCCAAAATATATGTACACAAAATGCTGTCTCAAAATAGCACCTCCGGAATAAAGGAGGGCTCCTGTCGATCTGCTGATAGCTACTATGGATCTGCACCGTCTCCCTGTCTACCTGTGGGCATGAACACAGCGTCCAAAGAAAAGGACGTCAGTACGAAATATGTACTGAGTATGTAAAGCATGAGCAATAATAATACATGATAGGAACATAAGGGATAGCATAAGATAAAGGAACCGTCCATTTCTCATAATACCTTTTTAGCATTCGCCATACGTACTTACCCCTTTATTTCTATAATGATACACTTGTTGCATCCACATACTTACATATGAAATAATTTACAATGCAGTACAATCACGTACCCGACCATCTAGGCTCGGTATCATCCTTAACATCATTATACGTAATATAAGCATGTCATGATCTTAGCACAACTAATCATCATCTCGCATTCATCATAACACATACATATACTTATCATAGTGTCGTATCTGTTTATACACATTTGAACATTATCCTTATTCGGCCACGTGGGGCTCGACGATATTCGTATTCGGCCACGTAGTGGCTCGACAGTATCCATATTCGGCCACGTAGGGGCTCGATAGTATCACATATATGTCTTCCGTACCTGGCCATGACGAGGCTCGGTATATCTCTTATCATCGCATACATCTCATAAGCTTATCATAACTTTCCATAAAACATGTATTTAAATTAAGGACAATCTATATAAAAAAATAATATCATCCCCATGACGTAACCTTCATAACATATACCGTATACCTACCATTGTTATTCATCACATAAGCATATACATCATCATACCACACATACATCATCATATCGATCATACATCATCATAGACTCGTCATTGTTAATCGCCTCGTAAGCATATCATAAATTCTCATCATAGTATGCTCATCATAATTCATCATCACTATCATTCATTTCATGGACATATCATGGCTCTATCATAACTTAATATCATTATACATATATCATCAAATCATACCTTAGAACTTGAAAGCAATTATAGCTGTGTCGGGGTGACGTAAGGTCGTGGACCCCCGATTAGGTTATGGAGTAACCATAGTCATTATATCTCACCTTGGAGGGACTATATTTTAAGGTGAGTACATATGAAGAAAACATCAATGAATCGTAGTTGACATCATTAACTCTGTAGGTACATCATTTCATAATCTCTAGAATCCTTCGGCTTGAACTTAACATTTTCTTCCTCATTTTCTTAGCATATTTCTTATCTCATATGGCTATTCATGAACGAGGACTCTTAACTTTCTTGAAGATAGGAATTTCATAAGGAAGGAGGAAATTCATACATAAGATTCATGCCTTAGGAAGAAAGGACTAGCCTTACATACCTTCGTCGTTTAACTATTCGATTGCTTGCTCGATCTTCTTTAATGCACTCGTTCTACCTTCAAAAGAATTCGTATCGACATTAGCTAAACATTTATAAAGACGTGCTTACTAATGCTAGAGAAAATTGGGCAGCATTTCCTTTGTTTATACTACTTTCCGCCATATTCCACATCAACTCCCAACATTCATAATATCACTAACAACAATAGTCATTCATTTACATTATTCGCATTTTACAATTTCACTCCAATTCTCCATAATCATGAACAAAGTCCATTATCTCGTTCTTTCACACATAATACTCATTCCATGTTCTAAATTTCATTTATAACGTGTTTATAATCTCAACATATCCATTTTCATGATTCATTTCAACTACTACTCAACATTGACACTATTCACCCATTTATGACCTATTTTCTATACTCTCCTACAATCCATGTGTTCAACTTACTAATACTTCTAAATAACATAGGAAAGGTCTTAAACTAACCTTTGATGATGGAGGATATAGACCTCGAATGATAATACACCTTTTTCACCAAAACCCTATTTCACTCTTTTCTAGAATTTCTTGTTCGATGACTTTAACGAGGTTTCATAAGCTTGATTCACTTCAAATCTTGTTATTGATCTTTCGATCTTCGGGTTTTTCTTTGTGGATGAAAAATATGGAAGGTTCCCAGAGGTCTCGAGAGGCCGAGGACGTGTATGGAAATGAAATAAATGAAGTTACATCACATATAAAGACGAACATTTTCTGGCTGCCGGGAGTTCGACGGATTGTTCCACGGTCCGTGGAACCAAGCGTCGTCGCGGAACCGGTCGTGGTTCACGCCACTGCCCCGCCTATCTTCTCGGCCGGCGCTTCCACGGACTCCATCCACGGTTCGTGGAATTGTCACGACCCAACCCCGTAGGCCAGGATCGGTGTCCTAACCGACACCCATACATACCTACCTACCGTATCCGCGTACCACAATGCTAATTCTATTTAGTCATACATAAGGTTATACATATATAAAACGATCGCACGAACATACATATGCATACATACATACTTAACCCCGTACATAAGCCGTTAGTGGCTATTATACGTACAAAGTCGCATATCGCCCGTACCTACCCGGACAAGGACAACCCACAACCCACAAACATACTCCACGTGCCCTCTAACATACATAATGTAATCAAGACGGACAGGCCCCACCGTACCCAAATGATCATATATACGTAACAAACAGACAACAAAAGATATATACCAAAAGTATCGGGCCTCCATCAAAGGGAGCTCAAACAGCAGATCGATAACTCAAATCGGCGGCGTACCGTGCGGCGCGTCGTACTGCGGGGCATGTAACATGCCCCCCGAAGAACAAAGGGGTCGTACGAAGATGTACCGAGTATGTAAAATGAAACAAAATATACATAATTAAAAATAACCCGAGTCGTATATGTAAAATCGTAACAAGTATGTAAGTATTAAACGGAGCGGATTAATCGGATTTATAGCGGAGTCGTACTTACAGAGCGTACGTACGTAGTCATAAGGTAGTCGGACTTACGAAAGGTAATAGTACGAATCGCGCGCAGTCGTTACGCAGTGTACAGACGTAATCTTATTATGTCGTATTTAAATTGCGGGCCCCAAAAAAGCACCCAAATACGGGCGTACGTACGCAAATGGCCCATCTTTAAAAAGTATGTCG
>NW_026723136.1:0-6468 GCF_029784015.1 Lycium ferocissimum | reverse complement strand
AGGGCCCGGGCCCGGAAGGGCAGTTCAGACGGCCGACGGAGGGACGCCGGCCCGGAGGGTTACGCAGGGCCGTGCTCGGCCGAGGTTGTGCCCCGACGGCAGTGTCGCCTCCCGCCCTTCTGCGGGAGGGTTTGGGAGCGGCCCGCGGTCCGGGACGCTCCACCTCGAGCTCCCGAGCCACCGGCCTCGACTTGGGCGGAGGATGTGGCATGCGAGACACGGTCCGGTTGTTGACTAGGATTGTGGCGGGCGCGAGCTCGCAGGTACGGTTTAGGGGTGATTATGCGGGCGACGTGACGGTCGAGGGCCGCTGTTTCTTCGACCTCGTTCCGTCGGTTCCGGGTCGAAGCTGGGAGGACCCCGGGAGTTCATCGGACGGATGCGACGCACGTTGCGGTTGGTTAAGGCTTCGAGATCGAGTCGTCGAGTTTGCGTCGTATCGGTTGTAGATGTAGCCTAAGCGAGTACGAGTCCGGAGTTGTCGAGGGCGAGGATGCTCACTCCAGGGTGTGGTGAGTTTACGAGGCCTTTCGGCCATTTTTGTTATACCCGTACTTGGTACGTTGGAATATTCTAAGTCGGTTGCGATAAGTTAAGAACAAGGTTGTAAATTTTTTTCGATTTTGTTAAAAGTGCATGAGTTGCATATTCATCTTTTCATTGGCATGGAGTGTTAAGGTAAAATTAGAATAAGGAAAATTTGGGGTCAAAAGTGAATTATGGAAAGATAGACATTTTGAGAATTTGGGACCAAAAATGAAATTTTGGAAACTAGTATTTTCATGAAAATGGCCATATGTGGCCATTGTAGTGTGGGCCATAGACAATGTGAAAATTCTATATGGACACAAAGATGAAAGCTTAAGTCATTTTCATTATTTTCATCTCTTGGAAATCTCTAGAAAAATTTGGAAGAAAAATGGGGCATGTCGTGGTCAGTGCCACATATATATATATATATAGGTGTGGTGAATAATAAGACATAAGTCATCCTTTGGATTTCAAGAAACATCAAGAGAAAGAAAAAAAAAAAAAGATGGAGAAAAAATGGTAACCGAAACTTGCCTCGATTTTGATCATGGAAAATTATTTTCTTCATGTGTTTCAACTCATTGGAGGGTTCTTATCAACATGGAGTAGTTATTGGAGCAAGTAAAGCCTTTATTCTTCAGAACAAAGCCTAGCCAAGTTGTGAAGATGAGAGGAAAAGGTAAGGATTCATCTTGTTTTTCATATGCTATGAATGATGTTATATTTGTGGAGTGTGAAATGAGTGGAATTCATGAAAATATGGAAATTTAAGTGTAGACCGTGTGTGTATGTGTGTGGCCGTGTGATATGTGTTGTGTAGAAGGAGTGGTTAATCAATTGAATTTAGCATGTTTGTGTGTTGTTATAATGTGTAGAAAATGAATGGAACTCATAGAATGATGTATGTTGAAGGGCTGTGAAAATGGACTGTTTGTGTGTCAAAAGAATGAACTAATTTTATTTCGTATTTTGTTGTTGTGTGTTGTGGATTCTATGATGCTAATAGAGTTTAATGGCTCAAGTTGAGGTTGTAATTGTCATGGGCTGTTTTTAGAGCTTATAGAATTTTAATGTAGTTTCTATAATTATGGAAATAATGTTGGGAACGTGTGGATTATTGGGTGTGGATGAATTTGGAAGAAAGAAATGTATTGTTGTTGTTCTTGCGGCATTTGGAAGTTCGGTTTCATTAGTAGTGAATGGGCTGATTTGGCCATTTTGTAGATTGTTGGAAGCATTCTTGAATCTTGTTTAAATGGTTGATTAGTACGTGAACTTGTGATCGTTGATATTAATGTGAATATATGAAGTCGAATTGAATATCTGAATATCGTCGAATCATGTAGAATGGAGTCATCGAATATTAGAATGCGTTGGAATTGAATATTAATGTTGCTAGTTTGGTTGTTGGTGTTGTTGTTGATGAATTTGGCCTCAGTTGAAATCTCGGGTTGGTGTATTTACGGTGGAAATGCCACCGAAATTTGTAGAATTTGATGTTCGTTTGGAATTGAATTCCTAAATGTCTTCAACTAATGTTCGATATCTATTGACATTATGTAGACCTTGGAGAGTCGAGACTTGAGTTGGGTTAGCTTAGGGAGCGACGAGGTATGTAAAGCTTACCTTTCCTTCTTTGGCATGTCTTAGATATGGCTAAGCTATGATATGTTATGAGCTTGGGGTAATTCCATTCTTAAAATCCGAACATGTTTATGATTCGTATTTCTTCTTGATGTTGGCATCCTTAATGTGGTCAAGTTATGGACCGTATGTCTTTGATACGATTGGATTTGAAATGCTATGTATACGGTTGTCCGAAAGGTTTTATGTTTGAAAATGCCCGTAACTTTCGTAAAAGAACCTGGATGGCTTTGATTTGTTCATAGAAAGTCCTAAAAGTGAGTAACGTTGTAACTTTCAGGCGGACTCGGATTGGTTTGGCGTATAACTATGGTCCTTTGATATATTTATGACGTTTGATATGTTTCGGTGACGTACGAAAGATGTTTGATATAAATTTTGTCCGACTTTCAAATGTCAGTCCGCTTACACTATTTTTATTGTAGTTGGATTATGGTCCTTATGTCTTTTGTATGACTAAATTACTAAAGTTGCATAAAAGTTTGTTTTCAAAAGAATTTTGTTCCTAAACGAATCCGAAACTACGAACGCCGTAACTTTCAAGAAAGGGCTCGGATCGCTTGATATCTTGCATGATTTCATGACGAGTAATGACCTTAATTTTCATAGGCGGCCCGGATTGGGTTGGCGCTCGTCCATAGGTCCCGTGACTTTCTACGTTTGGTTCTAATGACCTATTTTTGAAAGAATTCAATATGACTATTCTTCCGACCCGAGTATGACAATATATTTGTCTGGTGAGTCGAAATAACGATTCGTATACTTATGATTTTGGTACGTGACTATGGTTTTGAAGTTTGGTTTGATATTGTTACGCTTGGAAAATCCCCGTACATGTACGTGAATATGATAAGAGAGACGTGTCGTATACCATGTTTTCACGAGTAGGAGAAGTATTAGATGACCTTAATGCGATTTTAAAGGCATACGATGCAAGGATAGAAAGTTGATAAGGAAGGCGGAACATACGTGTGTATCGGATAAGAATTTTGAATAACGAGTCCACGATGGCATAATGATGTCTTAGAGAAGATTAATAATGCCCCTAATATTGATATTGAAGTGTTAAACAAGTTCCAAGAATGCTCTAAGGATCGGAGATCAAACGAGACGACAAGTACGAAAATGGAATCACTGGCATTATACGGTCCAATCTACGGACCGTATAAATGATCAATTCGTATAATTGGCCGTATAGTTGGCCAAGGAGGGACCAGCCACTGGACCAAATGTACGCCGACATACGGTCCGTATAAATAGTACGGACCGTATGTTGGTCCGATAATTGGAGGTCGCGATTTTGTGGTTTTAAAATAATGATCCCATTCCATTTTATTACTTCTCCTTCTCTCTACGCGACTCCATCTCTCTCTAGAACCTTCTCAAAACTCTTCCAACACAAGAAAACCAAGGGAATCAAGGATCAACAACATCAAATTCATGAACCCAAGTGGATGAAACCATCAGAAGTCATCTCTCTCAAGAAATCCCCAAAGGATAGAAGCTAGGGTTTGTTGTTGGAGGAGTATTCTTACTCAAGGCTTGTTTACCACCATCCAAGGTAAGTTTCATGATCTTTTCGAGTTGTTTAAGGTATTGGAAGGTTAAGATACCCGAATTATAGAAAAGCATAGCAAATGGGTCATTCGAAGAGTGAATAGTGTCATAATTGAAGGATAGTAGAATTGAATCATGAATGTGGAGCGTTGCGATTATAAATATGTTATAAATGACATGTAGACTATGAGATAGGTATGAAGTATGCAAAATTATGATGGTGGGCTACAAACTATAAATGTGAGTTAATTGGAAGAAAATTTGGATTTTGCTAAATGTACATAAATGGTGATTTTGGGATACGATAGGAGTGTTTTGGAATGTGGGGAGAAAATGAAACATGGGAAATGTAGTGGGAAAAAAAGGAAAGCTCCCAATTTTCTATAGTTTTTTAATAAGTCGCTCTCATGATTGTCTAACTAATGTTGATGAAATCCTTGAAGGTAAAGACGCGGCTTTAAAAGAAAAAAGGCAAAAAAAGAATAGAAAACGCAAAGGTATTGGGGCTCTACCTTTCTTTCTAAGGATCTTCTATGGTATGAACCCCCCTATCCTTCTATGATCTTTCTACACATTGTTTTATCGGGAATGATGAATCACATTAAAAAAAAGCTCGCATGAGTTTTTAAAATAAAGAGGATAGAAGTGAGATAAAAGTCAGAGACCCCAAAGTTACAATACAAATTTTATAAAGTTGATGACTCCTTACTATTAATCCTTGTCGAAAAACCCAATTTTTAGGATGATTATCTCTTTCTTCCCAAGGCATTGACTTTTCCCCCGCCCCCCGAATCCCCAAAATTTCCCAAAAAAAACTGGGTTTTTACTTTCCCTGAATAGCCTACGAGAGAAAGAGAGAGATATATTATGATTACGAAAGTAATGACGATAGTCTATATTTGGGGGAGCTACGCTGTATAAGATAAAAAAAAAGAGGTAAGGCACGGGCATGATAATTGATGAGAATTAAGTCCAAAGGGCCCCAGATGAGAAATGACGCCCCGAAGTAAAATGATTCTAAGTAGGGTTTGCTTTGGGTTTTTTTAAACCGTACAACCACCCAAAATATTAGTCCCTTCAAGGTGAGATACGATGACCCGATTACTCCATAATGTGGTGGGGGGGTTCCCACGACCTTCGCCCCCGACATGACTATAGAGCCTATGAGCCCCAAATTTAGTTTTGGATGATAGTGTATAATACAGTAGTAAGAAAATAAATTATGATAAAATTGATATTTTCATGGACGATTAATAATTGTAAATCTATGATATGTATGATGATGTTGCCTTTTTATGTATCTATGAAATGTATGGTAATGATGAGCTAGGTTACGATTAGAGAATGTATTTTTTGTGGAGAGAGATTCCACCGCGCTTTTAAATTGGGGGACACGACCAAAACTGGGGAGGGGTGTGACTACACCCCGCCGAGAGGGCCGGACATGACCACCACTAGTGGGGCATATGGGGTTTTTCGGGTTCCACCGCTCCTGGGCCGGAAAACCACCACCTGGGGTCCGTGCGACTACCCGTGTCCCCAGGCGGAAAGCCCCCGGGGTGGGGATAAGAGGGTACCCGGACGGGGGCTGATGATGATTGGGGTATGGTATGATAATGTATTAAAATATGGGAACGCATGTAAATTTTGATTTTTTTTATTTTATATATATATATATATATATGATAAGGAAAAACTTTATTTTTTTTAAGAGCTTATACGGATTGGTAGCTTATATGAATTTAATGTAATATATGATAACATGTACCTAGTCGAAAAGGGTTTTATCCCCATCTCGGGCCATTATGATTTCCCTTTTTTATTTCATTTCCCCCTCATGCCCTTTCATCTTTTGGTTAAAATTCGACGCGCCCCCCTTTTTGGGAAAGTGCACCCCGGGGAAAAAGGAACGTACGGATCCCCCGGGGCTATCCAAATTTTGACCCTTTTTTTTTTCCCAGGGGCTTTTTTTTGGAGATGTTATTTGGTGTATATATATATATATTTTGGGCATGACGGGTCCCCCCCTTTCCCCCCATATTTCCCAAAGTTTAGGAGAGGCTCGTAGATGCTAATGGGGGCGAAAGGTCCCTTTGTCTTTCGTATAGCAAGTATATGTATATTAATATTTTTGTAAAAAAGGGCCTATGTTATATAAGTAAATATGTTTTAAATGAAAAAAGTTTTTTTGTTTACAAAAATTTATAAGGGAAAGTGAATAAAGGCGGGATAAATAGTAGAATTTTTTGGGCTGGGTACCCGGGGACCTTGGGGGCCGTAGTTCCGGGTCGTGAAAATGTTTTAGGATATTTGGAAGAAAGTCCATTTTTACCTTTTTTTGGTTTGGAAAAAAAATAGTTCGTTTTTATTCCCCTTAGTTTGTAATAATGATTTGTAGCATATGGGTATTTCGATTCCCCTTTGCATTTGTTGTGACATCCTTCAAGGATCCTTTTGGGTTTTTTTCGGGACACAATCAAGTATGATGTGATTCAAGTATGATGTGATTTTAAAAAATGATGGATATTCCGGGTTTGGCCGTAATTTTTGATATGGGATATTCCCCTTGGGCATTTGGATAAAATTTTAAGACAATTTCCGGGGGTTCCCGGCGCGGGAGTCAATTTCAATTTCCGGAGATATAAAATTCCAAGTATGATGTGTTGTTCCGGGTGGGTTCACCCCTTTCAATTTAGGGCCCCTTTTTTAAAAGATGTGGTAGGGGTATGAATGTGA
>NW_026723135.1:0-6147 GCF_029784015.1 Lycium ferocissimum | reverse complement strand
GGTATGTAAAGCTTTTATTCTTTCCGGACGTCTTAGGTGTATTAGGCTTGACTTTGGACCTCGGGGACAATCCTACTCCTCGGAATCTACGTTCGAATTTAACCCTTTTCCTCGGAGAATTGAACCTAAAAGTTGTAAATGGTTAGGAATGTTGTTAAAATCCCTAGAACTCGTACAAATGAATCCGATTACCTTAAAACCCTTACTAATGATGTTATGAAGTCTAACATACGTAATTTACGCCCGCCACCTCAATTGGCCCAGGGGGGCCACTGTTCCCGATTTTATCCTTTTGTACTTATGATTTTGTCTTTGAACGCTTTAAAAAGAAACGTTTTAACTACTCCCATCTATTATCTACAAAATTGTTTTGAATACCCGTTAAGCCTTTAAGTTGTTTAGGATCCGGGAAACGCCCCGGGAGGGATTTATGTTTTTTTGTAATTGTTTGACATCCGGACTTCGTTTATTATAACTCGTCCGGTTTTATTGATTTGATTCGTCACTCGACATGCCTCATTGAGTCTCCGGAAATATATGTGTTATTTTTATTGCACTAGTTTCTCACTACTCCACTCGTGGATGCCTCAATGTTTCCCTTCACCGAGCCGGGCCAGGTTTGTTATCAAGCGCCTCGCATTGTTCGGCAGATTGCCTCGGTGTGAGGGGGCGAGGTATGACATGTACATGGGTCCGAAGTATGTTGTGCCATGTACATATATTCGATATACGATGGTGTGATGTGATGTGGCCACTTGGTATGTTATGATTTGTTTCGGAGACTACATTCCCTCTGAAGTATGATGTGCTTTGGCGCGGGACGAGAAGGAGCGCCTACATTACGTTCACCGAGTCCCATAGCGAGTAAACACACATATGTTTTTAACGTACGTACTTATGATTTGATACGCATTTTTTTGTTTATCTATGCATCTCGTTTGTTTTCGCACATTCTATTTAGATTTTAGTTTTATTTATTACGATCTTACTTTACTATGTCGTTACATTTTCAAATCTTCGGCCCGCTCTTCGGGGGCACGTTTCGTGCCACGCGAATGCGGACGCGCGCGCTTGTTGTTGATTTCATTGCCTAGGTTATCTGCTTTCATCCTTGAAGTGCTCCTTTTGTCGAACCCCGTATTTTAGTATAGACTTTTTAATATATGTACATATTTATTAAGATGCGACGGGGCCACACCGTCCCGTCATGTGATTATGTTTTTGTTACATGTAGAGGTACGTAGACATGTGGTGTGGGTTAAATACATGCTCGTGAGTGTTGCGTACGATTACGGCTTGTCTATGTGTGTAGCATTTATCGGGCCTTCGTCGCCTGCGCTTGACTAGACTAAATTATTATTTAAACGGCTTTGTTAAATTATTGCTTACGCACTTTTATTATTTTGCTAGTTTAGGATAAATTACGTATGAGTACTTGACTAGGGTACTAATTAAACGGGGGGGTTGGGTCGTGACAATTTGAGCGATAGAGGTTAAAAAGGAACGTTGTGGCGAGAAAGCTAAAAAAATATAATGGTGGCAAGAGCCCAAGGATTTAGTTTGAACTCGAATTATGAGTTGCCGTAAGTGGTTGTCTTGTGAAGAATAGCGAGGGTGCGAGAACCATTTCGTATATACATATTTTGGATCGATGGAAGTAGTTAAGGAAGGAACTAGGAGAAATAGTTAAGGGACATAACCATTATACTTACTAGCGATAAAGTCATGTTGGGTGAGCACTCGGAATGTAAAGGTAAATGGTGACAAGGATGTAAGGATGACGTTGACCATTGAGCGCAAGTGAGTCTTAGCACGGTATTTCACCCTCGGAGCGCGACAGGACCGAGCGTACTATTCGGACGCTAAGAGGTATGTGCGGAGCACACGTTAACGATTTCGAGGTGGGATGATCGTACCACTTATGGAGTTTTCCTATAATAATAGGCAGCATTCTCGCATCCGGATAGCCGTATAAGGCTACGTATGGCGAAGTGCGGACTCTGCAAGTGTGGCTGGTTCGATGTTGGCGAAACTAAGTTAATTGGGCCGGATATGAGTCGGCAAAGAGTTGACAAAGTGAAACTCATTCGGGAGTGGTTATTAGCGGCTCGAGTTGGCCAGAAATCATATGTAGATAGTCGACGTCGACACACAGAGTTTGGTCGACGATCGGGTATCTTTGGAAGTGTCACCCTTGAAGGGTGTTGTGGTCGACAAGGGGAAGCTGGTCGAGGTACATTAGGGATTTGTCGGGTCGTCCGTAAGATGGGCCGGGCCGCCTACGAGTTAGACACACGGCGATTTGGCAGCAGCGATGCGCCGTGCCTTCTACGGGTCAATGCTTCGCAAATATATAGGTGATTCTTCTAGAGTACTTCCCATAAATGATATCCAGGTGACGGAGGATTTATCCTATGAGGATCAGCCTATGGTTTTTATTAAGATGTTGTGGCGAAACAATAGCATGGAGAAATGACACAGGGTAGCCGAAGAGGAGATGAAGAATAAGTATCTCTACTTATTTCCTATGCCCGACTTGTAATTCAAATTCCTAAATTGGTTATTTCGATTAATGGGCGTATGTAGCCATGAAAGAGACTCCCCAAAGTGCTTATAAGACCACGCCAAGATCGGTTTAACATTCGAGGGACGAAGATCTTTCCACAAGGGGGGAGGATGTTATATCTGTATTTTGTACGTTGGAATATTTTAAGTTAGTTGCGACAAGTTAAAGACAAAGATATTTTTTCGATTTGGTGTAATGTATAAGTTGTTTATGAATTTTATTGGTATGGAATAGTAAGGGGAATTAGCGGCTAGAAGTTGAAATAAAAATTTCATGAAAAGGCCAAAGTGGCCGGGTGTTGGGTGGGACCCACATGTTGGGATTTTATAAAGGACATATGAAGAGATATATACTGAGTAGTACATGTGAAGTTAGAGCCCGAAGTCCTAAGAAGGACCCGCAAGCTAAAAATGAGTGTAAGCCCTCACGAGGACGATTTAAGAAAACGTCGTCGGGCAGTCCGACTTCGAGGGGCCAAAACGAGTATTATGAGTTTCGAATTTGGGAAAACTCCCAGAATAAAGGTTGTAGATAATTGAAATAGCTTTCCAACCATAGGTCCAGGTTCACGGGCGACATCGGGATAAGGAGATATGGACGTTTTAAGGCAGAAGGTCGAGCTGAACGGTAGATTCGGCCCAACCCGATTCCAAGTCGGGTCAGGGCCAATACCCATGCCATTTAAGTGAAATTTTGACTTTCTCCTTCATTTTTCAGACCAAAACATCCAGATTTTCAGAGATGGAGAGAGAGAGAGAGAGAGAGAGGTAGAGAGAGAAACCAAATTTTGACCACCATAATCCAGAAACCCCGAGATAGAAGCTCATGAAGAGAAAGTGTTGTACGTTACGTTGCCTTCAATTTGGGCTAAAAAATCAGCCAAGAAGAGAGGGTGACGTGCTAGCTGCATGCCCAGGTAAGACTAAAGGTCCCTTTTTCATTGTTAACAGTTTAATTAGAGTTTTAACGGATTAGAACGGAGAAAATAGCGTTATAAAAGCTAGTTTTGTTATTTTGTTGAGATTTATGGATTAAGGGGATGTTTATGTGGGTTAAATGGTTTCGATTAGCGCTTGAATGTATGTAAGCATTGATGTTGGCTTGATTATATAAGTGCTTGGAGTTGAATAAAAATGGAATGTCGTGAAATATGTAGAAAAGAGTTATTGATGGTAGAATGCCTTTTGAATTGATTGTTGATGTTCCTAGTATGATTGTTGGTATTGTTGTTGAAGATTTGGCCGAGTTGAATTCTGGGGTTGTTGAATTTATAGGGGAGATGCTGCCCAATTTTTTTGTAAATAAAGTGCTAGCCTAGAATTGGATTCCTAAGTGCGTATGACTAATGTTTGGCGTCTAATGATGTTATTGTAGCTTTTGGAGAAGCCAAGACGTAAGTTTGGATTAATCTAGGAAGCGTCGAGGTATGTGAAGCTTACCCTTTCCTTCTTGTGGCATGTCTTAGTCATAAGTAGATTGTGATACGAGTCTCGGGGTGACTCCATTCTTAAGTCAGAGCTTGTGTGAGATTTTTTATTCATTCCTTTATATTGGCACTCTTAATGCGGTCGAACCATGATCCTTGTGTTTTTACATGACTTGGTTTCAAGGATTTTATAAAAGGTTTTTATTTCAAAAAGGTTTCGTAACTACGAACAATCGTAACTTTCATAGACGAGCTCGGATCGCTTCGAAACGTTCGCGGGAGATTCTCTGATGGATAAGGTCTCTAACTTTCATAAATGGACCTGGATCGGTTCGATACTCGTCGAGTGAGATACGAGACTCTCCCTTGTATATTACTAGCGACTTTTCAAAGGATTTAGTGTGATTAACGTCTTAACCTTCGGGCTTGTAGATTACTTACTTCTCTATCAAGAGTTTGAAATGACGATTATGCCTAATTTTTCATAAGTTATCTCACATGGTTTAATACGTGTCTCTGAGTCCTAAAGTTCTACTGATATGTTCCCGAACAACATTCGGAAGAAACTTGATTGACTATGCCTTGGTTTTAAATGACAATTCACTTTGATTATTTTATGAGTTTTTGGAAAAATGTTTTAAAATGCATATAGAGTCTCCCACGACTGCTCGTGCATATAGTTCTTATATCCTTCGTCGAGTCCGAGAGCGGTTAGCATGTTTCGTGCGCACTATGATATATTCGGAGTATGATGTGTCGGTCGCCGCGTCCTTTGGCGGGTCATAGTGTATATTTGGCGTTATGGGGTGTTACGGCGTTATGATGTGATATGATATGTCGGGTGTCGGAGATATGAAATCTTGGAGTATGATGTGGCGTGGCGCCAACGACGGTGATAGCGGATTTCTAAGAGCCACATCGCATGATTTGTATTTTTATGAGTAAGCATTTTTGATATTTTGAATATTGCATTTACTTTATGTACTTAAGTTTGACTATGATCCGTTTACTATATTTCATACTTTGCATACTCGGTACATATTCCGTACGACCCCGCTTCGCTTCGAAGGCTGCGTTTTCATGCCGCGCGGTAGGATATTTATTTGGATGATCCACCGGCTTAGGATTCTTGTTCAACTAACTTGGAGCGCTCCACTTGTTAAGGGCCTTTACTCGATCCGAGATTACGTTATTGTGCATATGTATATGTTTATTCACGGGTACGGCGGGGCCATTTGTCCGTCATATGGTCTGTTATGACTCTTAGAGGTGTACGTAGACATATATGTGTGGGTTATGGGTATTCATTGTTCGGTCGTGTCTGTGTGATTTGTGATTTGGACGTCTGTCTTATGATAGCCTTATCGGCTTATATGTGATATTATCCATTTGTGATTGCGATAACGATATGTATATTTGTACATTTGTGACGGACTTCGGGTGACGTTCCACTTTTTTACGTATATATGTTATTTGTATCTTGCGTAAGCTATTCGTATGCTACTTCGATTAACGGGTGTGTACGGGTGCCCGAGCTCGAGGGCACTAGTCGCGGCCTACGGGGTTGGGTCGTGACGGTTACTTTATGGGTTAATGCCTTCCATATACGGAGCACGTTGGTTGTCGAAATACATATCATTATCTATAGCCATGTACGGGATATCATGTACGTACGTATTCATATAATTATTACCATCGCTCACAAAATATTTCCAATAGCTATTCCCGAGCTCACTAGTTACCGGAGGCTGTGATGCACCTGCTTTCCCTTTAGGTCGATCCGCCCCATGCTACGCGACCTCTTGGGGTTTACTTGCCCACTCATGAGACTCGAATTTTCCTTAGATTACTCTAGATTTTCATTTGCTTCTTGCGTCTGAATTTGTAAGATTTTTTTTTTTCAGAAAACTTCCCAGGGGGTCACCCATCCTAAAATTTCTCTCACTCCAGCACACTTAATGTTATACCCCGCGTTTTCAGAGCATGAGTTTGACATGTACCTCATCATAGTATATGTGGAGTTTTAAGGTGTTTCAAAATCCTAAAATGAAGTTCGTCGAGTCTAGTTTGTAATGCAGCAACAAGCTAGTTCATTGATAGGACATCGGAGTAGAGAATTATAGACGTTACAAAAAATGCCCCCGTCGGCCCGCGA
>NW_026723134.1:0-7050 GCF_029784015.1 Lycium ferocissimum | reverse complement strand
CGAAGGGGTTTTAACCCTTAAAAAAACTGAGAGTATTTAATGTTCTAAGTCAAAAACAAAATATAAACCCGATCCAAATAAAACCCCCATAATGGACTATTTATAGTTTTCAAACGAAAAATTTCAAATTTGCACTTAGGCCCTTTGGGACACTTATACGGTCCGTACAAAATTCCACGACCGTCAAGACTTACACGCCTTCCTAAAGCTTCTTCGAGGATAATATGGACTCGTCTTCCACGGTTCGTATAATGTTATATGGCTCGACACCGCCGTGAAAGTCTTCCATTATCGTCACTCAACTTATACGGCCCGTATAATGTTGTACGGTCCGTATAAGTGTCCGTGGTTCAGCACCTGTCCACTGAGACATTCTGTTGAGTTGTCACCTCTTGTACGAACAGAAATACGGTCCGTGAAACTTTCTACGGACCGTGAAACTTAAGCATCAGTGCCATTTTTCTGCACTTTCACTCCTTGAACCCGAACTTCCTGATTTACCTGAAACATGTCAAAAACACATCAAAACAACACCTACTTGCCTAAAAACAAGTAAAACTTCGTAAAAGAGTGTCGTATGTGCCATAATTGTGTAACCAATATCTCTGATAACACGTGGATCTCATAGAAACCTAACACACGTTCTCAATGACCCTTCTGTTGGCATCCCAGAAAATTTGTATAAATAAAGCACAAAGGTCAGTAACTATTTTTTCCAATTAACCAGGTCATCAAACATACCATAAGAGTTTAATGCACTTACATTAAGAGTAGTAAAACCATCATCAACAACTAATACTCCGAACCCCCCCCCCCCCCTCCCCCCTCCTTGGCCTTTTATAAGGTCCTTTTGCATGTCCACTACTTATGCCTTCAGTCTCTTGATTTTGTTGTTGCATCCCTCTTCCAATGCCTCTTCCACCACCCCTTCCACTACTTTCAGTTTCATTTTCCATCCTTTCCTTGTTTGCCTTCCCCCTATTTGATCTAGCCTGGTTATTGTAATACAAAATGTTAGATTATATTCAAACTAATTTAAGAATAATTTGATACGCCTATGATAATTTGATACCTTTTTTGTGATTGACTACATTTGTTTGTGCGGTTTAACTTCGCTCGGTTCGTTTTCCATCCTTCTCATATTTGCTCTTCCACAACTTTCAGCTTCTTGTTCCATTCTTCTCTTGTTTGCCTTCCCCCTATTTGTTCTAGCTTGTTTATTGAAATACAGAATGTTAGATTATATTAAATACAGAGTGTTAGATTATATTCAAACTTATGTAAAAACAATTTGAGACACTTAGCTTTGATTGACTAGTTGTTTGTGCAGTTTGACTAGCTGCAGTTGGACGTCCTCTTTTGTTGTGGCCTTTGTTATGACAAAGGCTACAAGTCATAACAGCACCTCTTCTGCTAAGCTTTCCAGTTTTTTTGCTCTCATGAGCCTCCTTCCTTCTAGCTTTCTTTGGTCTTCCAGGCATCTGTCTGATTACTGGTGGTTCTACTCTTGGATTATTTGCTATTGGCCACATATTCATGTTGTTCATTGGTCAATAAAATGGGCATATGTGGTCAGATAGATATCCTTGTTATGTTAAATAGCTACATAATGGATGGCTCTAATCTCTTTGTAGTGTAACTGTGACGTGGGAATAAGTGTATACCCTTGCCAAAGATGCGCAGCTTCACGAGGTACGCCTAACAATGTCAACACAATGTGTACAAACCCCAAGGATCTTTAATTTCAAAACCCTTACATCATTCCAAGACAAAATGCACTTCATTGGCTTGTTAATGTTTTCTTGTAGAGTCTTGAGAGACATGGGAGATATATCGTTGATCCATGTATTTGAAAACTCTCTCATGCAATTCTTTTCATCATCTTCACCCCTAATCTCTCTTCTAGCATTGTGATAATTGTTTTGTATCCTCAGAACCAATATCCAATTGTTATAACTCTGACCATGTTGTTGTCCACTATATCACACTTGCCGTCCTCTTTGAAGTACCTTTTGCACCATTTATCTAAGTCGTAATACATGATATCATCCAAAATACCATTTTCTTCATTTCATCAATATGACCCTAATCAAAAGGATTCTACATCCAAAATAATTTTCTTCTTTTATCTCCTTAGATGAGATATTAGAATATGTTTCTTCATTTCATCAATATGACCCACAAATCATCTACTACATTCGATTCAAAAGTGGACTTTGCCATCAAAGAAAAACAAGAAAAAAATAATTTTCTTCTTTTTATCCCCTTATGCTCTTTGGACAAGTTAGCAAGAATATATCTTGCATATCACTCCAAGTAAATTGATTCTTATATTCAACATTTGGGAGTAAATCATCTCTTGTTTCCATTTTGCGATCCCCTTTACACACACGAGAAAAAGACAAAATAAACGAATGATTTCTTTAAAGTATCAAAACAATAAGAAAAAATATTAGTAAAGTGTTAACAACACAAGTTGTGATTAGATCTTAATATCTCATCTCTATGATCGAATATTCTACCATACTCAGCAACATGATCACCCCTAATCTCTTGTAATATTCTATCCCTAGGTCTTCTCACTGTTGCCTTTCCAACATAGATATTCAGTTCTTTCCTAGTGATCTCCTGAAAATCCAATATCCTAATATTTGGCTGCTCAGTCACTCTGTTTTTGTATCTATTAGCTAGATATTTAGAATTGCACAAATAGTTATGGGTTGAAGTCATGCATTTGTGGATAGGGATGTATGTTCTAACAACAAAATTTGTGTGAATCGGCTCCAAACTTGCAAATAATAACCATGGACAACCTGCTTAAAGATCGACCCTAACTTTCTGTTGGGTTCGTTCACATATTTTTCAATCGATTTTTTCTTAAGCTGCATATTTAGTAACTGCCTTCCTAAATTCTTTTACATCTGCAAACATCAACCCTATTTGCCAAACAATCTTCTCAGAAGTAGGATTAAATACAACTCTATTTTTGGTCTTTTTTCTTCTAAGAGGTTTATGCACTACTTGTTCAATCTCTTCTATCCGCCCAACCTATTTCATCATCTAATTCAAAGCTCTGGGCCTTATCACTTGTATAGTAAGGTTCATCACCCCCTTAGCTTACCATCTAATTTATCCTTGTCAACAACAATTTCATCATACCCATATAAGGTCCTTTTTCATTACTATGAACATTCGGCAGCTAGCACCTCAAGCTCTCCTATTTGCCCTGTTAAAATGTCTTCTATTTTCCCTAAAATCTCTATACTCTTCATGAACATCACTATTTTCTAAAACCTCTTCAATACCTATGCTATCTTCACTATCCCCATCACATCCATCCTCTTTATCCTCTC
This sequence comes from Lycium ferocissimum, assembly GCF_029784015.1. NCBI lineage: Eukaryota > Viridiplantae > Streptophyta > Magnoliopsida > Solanales > Solanaceae > Lycium > Lycium ferocissimum. The sequence goes on along the minus strand of NW_026723134.1, from coordinate 3,697 downwards.
CACTTGTACTCTCATATACTTCAGACTCACAAGTAGGCTCATCAGTGGGATTATGAGGTTCAGGATTAGTTGATGGTTCAACAATAGGGATAGAAGGTTCAGCAGTAAGGTTTGAAGGTTCAACAGTAGGGTTAGAAGGTTCAGCAAAAGGGTTAGGAGGGTTTAAAGGCTCAACAGTTGGGTTTGGAGACTCAAATGTAGTGTTTGGAGGCTCAACATTAGGGTTTGGGGGGTTTGGATACTCAGCAGCATCATTTAAAGGTGTTGGAGATTCCTCACCTACCCCACCAACACCATTTTGGGGGACATATGCTATAGCCAATGCAACACATGGCTCATTCACCTCGTGGCACACAAAAATATCTAATGTGTCACTATTACTTAACAAAGATGAAATGTCACAAATAACCTTATCATTCACAACTTCAACCAAATAACCATCGAAAGGAGACTTAACCTAAAAAAACAGTTAGTTGTATATCCTAAATATTTTATGTAGTCTCTTAATTCAAAGTAGGACATTCTATCAATGTCACAGTCCAAAAATTCAGTAACAGACCCACCAACAAATTTTGGTCGGCACTAAACACAATACAACCCCCCATGGTGCCATCTCAACGTGATTAGAACAAAAGACATGATATTACATGCCTTGAAATATAGTAGGTTCAAAAATATTTAAAACATAATAAATCGATCAATAAAAACGCTAACTATACTCAACGAATGTGGATGCAATCAAGCACATTAAGGGTAGAAGTGGGTGTAAAACATTATATTTTGCAGCAAATAACACAAAAACACTAAGTATCTAACAAAAATTCAGTGCATGCAACACCAAAAATCGAATTTTTAAACCACACTAACAAACCCTAACCTGTGGATCTTCACTTCTTCGATTAGATGCTTATTTTGTACCCACAAAGCATTTCCCTTCAATTTTCCGATGTAAATGGCTAGAACAAAGTTATGGTTAAGATGGTTAAGCATCGAGAGATGAAAAGTGGAATGAAAAGTCGGGTGTTTTTCGGGAAGAGAAATAAGAAAAGTAGGGGGGGGGGGGGGGATATTAGGTAAAACGGATCAAACCCGCCGGGTCCCTTACTAATTTTGTTTATAATTATTTTAATCGGAGGTATTACACGCGCAAAATTTGTCTTCCGCCCGGTTCGAAACGGGTCAAAAGATGGTATTTATTAAAGTTTGAACATGTCTGTGGGAGTCACAGACACCCGCAAAGTTTAGGTGTCTTATTGAAAAAAGGTGTATTCTCTAGGGGCGATGGAGTAGTTTATTAAAGATACCAAACAAGTTGTCCTCAAACTTTGATTTGGAAAGATCCTGAAAAAATTGCACTATGCACGATATTTAATTGAGAAAGGAATAATAGTCACAAATTCAGGTTAGAAAGGTTTCTTTCTTTTCGTCTTCTATTTGTCAAAAATTTGTTTGATTACGAATCTCTCTTTATATAATTTTAAGCATTTTATTTTACTTTATTTGAAATTTTATTATTTCATACTATTATATTTCATTGCACAGACAAAGAGGAAGTAAATAAGTACTAAAATACTTTGTAGGTTCTTACCAATAATATGTAAAATGCAAATTATATACCTACATCTTAAGTTAGTCAACAATATTTAGGTGATAATTACAAAAAGAAAGAAGCATTTTGTACTTACTAGTTACTATTATTACTACTCTATATAAGAGTCTAGGAACACACAGCTGTTGGTCGACATGTGTGCTTCCTAAGGAAGGGGCAATTTTGGTATTTCAAAATGTTTGTCCTTTAGAGACGTTGTACTATGTTGTTTTATGTGTATGCTTTTTCGTATTTGGATAGTAAAGCCAGATTAGCGTGTGAGTGACTTTGCTGAAATGTGGGTCCCCACCTGGATTTCTTGCCATGCGCTGCATTGTCTGCCTTTAAGAAATGACTCTTCTGAGAAGTGGTCCCCATTAAATTTTTATCTGGCAGTCTCTTATCTCTCTCTCCATAGCTTTTTAGTGTAATATAAGATATATCCTATGTGGCTTAAATAGACAGAGGAAGTGCGGGTAAGGATTATTTTTTCCAAGATTACTTTTTGAGTTTGAAATATTTTATTATCAAGTTTTATTTTTAAAAGTTACCAACTGATTACATTTGTAGTTCCATGGACGCCTTATTCCTCAAAGTTTTTATAATAATAACATAATGCAATAAGTATAGAGCAGTGATATTTATTATTCAGTGATAAATAATGAATAATATCTTAAAAGACATGTATGTTATTACTAATGTTAAAAAAAAATGTATGTTATTACTAAGTAACGTGTAATTTCGTGATCAAATTAATTAAATATTATTGCAATTGATGAATAATTTACTCGGATGATTATTGCAGTATTGTTTAACATTCTAAAAAGAAAGTAAGATAGGTATTTCATTATCAAAAAGACTTTTTCCAATGTATAATTTCGTGATCAAATTAATTAAATATTATTACAATTGATGAATATTAACACATCGGGATGATTGTTGCAATATCGTTTAATATTCTAAAAAGAAACTAAGATAGGTATTGCATTATCAAAAAGACTTTTTCCAATGTATTAAGTTTCTAATTATGGAGCATCAAAATAGCCAAAATAATTTATTAGTAAAAACATAATTATGATAGGTCAAGCAAGGATAGAAAGAGTATCTTATACCACATCTACGCCCATGTTACATGACACAATAGACACATATAATTACCATATGTATGGAACATCCTAATTTATAATACACGGAGTTTGAATTGCATATTTCAAATCGTGTTAAAATAAACTACAGGAACTTATAGTTTTAGAATTTAGTAAGTCTTGAAATGTTGTTTAAAGTTTGATTAGCGGTTTAAGAAATGACCATTTGCCTATTTATTCCAAAATAATAATAATAATAATAATAATAATAATAATAATAATAATAATAATAATAATAATAATAATAACAGCAGGATCGCGCCGCCACATGATGCCATCTAAGTAGCAAGTTACTTTACTAGGCTATCGACCCCAAGGCTCGGGGTTGTTCTTACGTAACAAGTCCAACATGCCCTCAAACGCCATCCCTCGGCTAAACGGGCGGAAGAACAGGACCACCGCCTGGTTTTGAATAGTCCACCTGGGTCAATCTCACCTAACCTTGAACATCACGTTTTGGCATGATCATGATGCATTAGAGCATTTTTACCATGATCTTAGTAGTCTATTATGACGTAATTCAACAGAGTATTTAGCCTATAAGGCTAAACATGAATTGAAATATAAAATAAAAGAAATAAAAGGAAAAATAAAAATTATACCTTAAATATGAAGGTTGTGCTCAGTAGAAGGAGATTTGTATGAACAAACTTTTATTTATCTAAGAAAGATTTTTACAGAGGAGAGTAGTAGAGAGCTTGTGCTCGGGGTATCCAAGACTTGCCTCTCAACTGAGAAGTTTGATCCTTATATAACGGATCAGAAGTACAAAACAACAAAATTAAAAAGCAAATGGCCGACAACATGATGGCCAGATAAAAAGTAAAAGTAAAGAAAAAGCAAAGTCGGCCAAAAATAGCCGAAAGTAAAAGCAAATCCTAATAATTACAACTTTAATTATTAAAGTCGCTTTTATAAAAGCGATTCACTTTATGAAAGTAGCCCTAGTGGCGGGCCCCCCCCC
>NW_026723133.1:0-6883 GCF_029784015.1 Lycium ferocissimum | reverse complement strand
TTTTTTTGGCCATAATTAAATTAGACAGCTCATGATTTACTGAAATTAGAGTTATTTTGCAAAAATCAGCCTGTTAATGTTTTATTTAAAATAACTAGTTTAATTTAATTTCAAATTTGCTAATTAGGCCAAGCAAGGAAATAATTGAAATAATTATGCTAGGTTAATTAATTAAGGTCATTTTAGGCCCATTAATAATTTGACTGACTTTTTAATTATTTTTTAACAAATAATGACGAAAATTTCTAAGTTTTCCCATAATTAAAACCTCTTCAATTTTAATATTTTTCAAATTACTAGTTTTAATATATTATATATATATACACACACACTTGGTGTATACATATATAATTAGGCCCTTTAATTAATAATAAGCATTTTGGATCGAGTCCGAAATTTCAAGACCGCCGAGACCTCGACCCAGTTAATTTTAAATGGATAATAAGTGTATCCCCACCCCACCCCACCCCTTATTTCATTTTCTTTCTTTTTTTCAAAACCCCACCCCCTACTCCCGCCTCTCTCTCTCTCTCTCTCTCTCTCTCTCTCTTCTTACCTCTTTCATGAAAAACCCTAGTAGCCGCCTTAGCTTCCTTCACCTCTCTCATGCCAAAAATGCATATCTGCACTGGCCGATACGCACAACCTTTGCGTGCTTATTATGCGAAAGTCCTAAAGTTTACTCGTTTTTTTCATGTTCATTTTAATTACTCGAATATGGTAAAATCTTTACTTTATTATGTTGTTTTCAAACTTTTAGTCAAGATCGTCTTTATTTTTTACTTTTAAGTTTGTTTTCACTGGTATTTTGTTATTGGCCCATATTCTTTGGGTTAAATCGACCAAAGAGGGTCAAATCTGACTGTGTGTTGGCTTGTTTCTAATCAAGATAGTTGATTTGTTGGATATTTGGTTAGATTGTGAGGAAAGGGGTTTGTCCCACATCGATTGTTGTTGATTTCATTTGAACTTTGGGGTTCTATAAATAGAACCCCAGCCTTTGCACAAAACAAGTCTTTTTTTTTGGGAGAGAAAAAGTTCGAAAACCTGGAAAAATTGCAAGGAAAATATATGTAGAGAAGAATTTTAGGAAAAAGGAAGTGAAAAACCGATTTTCGAAAAACTTCCTAGTAAAAAGAATTCTCGAAAGCCTAGACTAAGTAGTTGGGGTTTTAGTTAAAATATTTGGTTCTTACTTTTTTTTTTTTTTTTTTCGTGTGTATGTTTTGGTTTGCCGAGATTTGGAAGCATGTAGGCTCCCCAAATCCATTCTTTTCTTGGCTGCACATCTAAAAAGGTAAACCTTGATTTAGTTTATTTCATTTTTATTTAGTACTTAATATTTTGCCTAGTCTCGAATATATATTTTGTTATAGCAGATTTCGTACGTCCGTACGTTGCGAGACAATGGTGAGAAATTAAGGACAAGACTATGTTCTAAAACAATTTTAGTGTTGGAGTTGTTGGGAATATTATTTATGAATATTGGTACCGTGAAAATATTGAGAAAGGCTAAGGGTAAAAAGAGGAATTCGCAAAATGGTTTATGGAAATAATGTGGAAGACTAGGGGTAGAATGGTAATTTCACAAAAGTCTTGAAAATTTCTATGTTGGCCGAATGGTGTGCCACATTTTTTATTAAATAGGGGCTAATTGTAAATTATGAGAATGACATGGACCAAAACTTGTTGAAGAAGACACTTTGTCTTCTTGAAGAATTTTAGAAAATTCAAGAAAATAAAAGAAAAATCTAGAAAAGAAAAGGTGGAGGGGGCATGTGCCCCACATGACCATAAGTGTTATATATATATATGTGGTCATCTTTTAATTTAATAGAGTGGAAGAGAAATTGAGAGCAAAACAAAAAAAAAAAGAAGATGAGAGGAACATAATAAGCACGGCATGGCTCTCAAAATGAGCCATGGGAAATTGACCAAGGAAAATTATTTTCTCCTAGTTTTTCCACTAAGTGGAAGGTCCTTAACAACATGGAGTGATTGTTGTGCAAGCAAACCATTCAACCTTACAATTCTCAACTCAAGTCATGTTGAAGAATCTAAGTGGAAAGGTGAGAATTCATCCTCTATTATATGTTATGGATGATTATGCATGTTGTAGTGTATGGAAATGGAGGAAAATTATAAAACTATCTATGTTGGGTTGTGTGCATGTGGCCGTGTATATATTGAATTGTGATGGGATGGTAAGTTTAATTTATGTAGTATGTTGGTTGTTGTGTTGTATAGAAAGGAATAAGAATTAGCGAGATTATGCATGTAGTTGTGGTGGTAAATGGGGTAGTGTAATATAGAGGTGATGAATTAATTTTTATGAAGTATGTTGCTTGTTAGTATGATGTTAAGAAATAAATGAAATAAATGAGAATATGTATTGCATGTTGGCAATTAGAACATATGTGTGGTATGAAGAAAATGAAACAATTCTATTTAGTGCTTTGATTGTTATGTTGTAGTTATGGATTTTGTTATGTAGAATGAAGGTTGTAGTTGAAGTTAACGTATATGAATGAGAATGAAACGTATAGTTGTTCTTGTCAAATAAGGTTCGGATAAAGTAGTATGTTGATTGAGTTGTTGGAAGGTTATGTGAATTGAATGGAATTGAATTAAAAGTGAATTGAATATTGAAGTGTGCTAGAATAATTGTTGGTATTGTTGTTAGTTTGGCCGGGTTGAATTCCGGATTGTTGTTGAATTGGGCCGAGTTGAAGTAACTGGGATGAGCGATTTCAGGGGGAAATGCTAAATTTTTGGTAGACAAGTGTTATTTTGAGAATTCACTTAGATGCCCAAGTTAACATTTGGTAAATGTGACCAATTTGTAGATTTTGATGGATTCGGAACGAGAATTTGGAGGGAGCGTAAGAAGCGAAAGATGTAGACTTTACCTTCTTTCTATGGCATGTCGTAGACGTAGTAGGAGGTCAACGCGGGCCTCGGATAATTCCTTTCCTAGAAAACCAAGATTGAAATCGGTTACTATTCATTCGAGTAGAATTGAACTAGAAATTGTGTGAAATGCGAAAAAGCTTCCTAAACACCTAGAAGCTTGTATGAACCATACCCTACTATCCTAAAACCCTCGCAGTAATGACACGAACGTATTATACGCAAATGGTGTATGCGCCTCATTTGATCCGAGGTGGGCCCACTATTCCCCAATTCCTCCTATTGTTCCATTGAAACATTTCCGTATTATAGTCAATGGAAATTCTTTATTATCCCGACGCTACCAAACGATAATTTGTTTCTAACTAAACCATTGATCCCAAGGCATGATTTTCCTTCCTGAGGAGTTTACAAATGTTTCCAAAATTTTCATTTTTTTTCCCAAAAACCAAGTTTTACAATATTGAAAGCCTTAAAGACTAAGACAACGATTATGGTTCTATGATGATAATGATGATGCTAGAGATGAGAAAAAAGTATGATATTTGTTTTTCCGAAGATTCCAAAGTACACGAAATACGTCTTGTGACCCCGTTCTACGTTGTTCATGATGTTGCTTTTCATTGATAGTCTCGCCTTAAAATACTCGTTCCTTCAGTGAGACAAAGCGGTCCCGTGGTTAATCCATAATGTAATCGGAGGTCAGGCCACGTCCACTCCGATAGACACATGACCTTCCTTGGGCTCCATGCATCTTGTTTATATAATAATGTATATAATACACGATATTAATGAATGTATATGTATACAGGATCGTATATGTGGGGGAATGGGGAGGTTATTTGTGTCCCCGCCTTGGTCAGTGGCTTATCATCCGGACGCGGGATGCCGGACGCCTTGGGATATGGGAGAGCGTACTGCGGCGTCTGTTTATGTGATATATATATATATATATATATATATATATATATATATATGATATATTTGGGACAACATTGGGGAGGGGGGTGGGAGCGACGAATTCGCGTCTGTTCGTAAGCAAAAATCTGCTTTTCCGAAAAGTATAGCGGTTTCTATGTACAAAGACTGAAACACCGTGTTAAAAAAGAAAAAGCTAGGCATATCATGGCCTCCGCCCGAGTGGCATTCACACGCACATGGAGTTACTCTTTTATCCTATGATACGGTCTATGCTTCCGTACGATTTATTACCATTACGAGATTTCATAATCCCATGATATTCTTGTTTATACTTATGTTCTTTACTATGTATTATTATTCATGTCTTACATACTCGGTACATTGCTCGTATTGACCCCTCTTTCTTGTTGCGTTCATATCCGCGAGTGCACCCGGACGGATCGAAGTTAGTATAGAAGATGTTCCGAAAGTTAGCAAGCTCCATTTGGCCCAGTGTGGCCAGTCGAAATACACGTGCCGGATTTACCTGTACGGTTAGAGACTTTGCGGTACAGAGTGGGTTTCGAAGTCGGTCTGTACTATAATGCAAGTTTTGTACGAGTTACATATTTTATTTGACTCTAAGCAACGAAAAAATATTTCAGCGACCTTGCTATGTATACTTGACGTAGAGATTTCGGAAAAAAAATTTCGTAGAAAAAGTCGGTGGGTTCGCTCGGCTCTAAGCATTGTGGTTACGGTCGGTGCCCATCACACCCTAGTGAGATCAGGGTGTGACATATTTGTAGGTTAGTCATGCTCATATGTTCAACTTGTTTGGTTACTCATAATGACATTCATTTGATGAAATAAGGTGGAGAAATCAATGAGTGAGATCGTTGAATTGCTTTTGGTCTTATACCATTAGAAACGTGGTCTTGAGGTTACGTGTTCATCGTATAGAGTTGTATGCTGAGGTGTTGTGCGGGTGTCCTTTTCCTTTCCTTCCCTTTTCATCTTGAATATCGTTATTGCATATATAAGTGAGTAAGGTACAATAGGTTCAACTTAAATAAAAGAGAAGGAAGGTAGGCGATATGTAATGCAATTGAACATGGTAGATTTGTTGGTAGTGTGTGCTTGTGATTACGAAATATTCCTATTTTGCTAGGCGGAGTCAAATATCTCTATTTGTTTAGGTCTGTTGTCAAAGTCTTAATTGGATTGTTTGAATTTGATAAGTTGCTTTGGACATAACCACGATGTGCTTCTTCCTGGAAAATGAGTCATAAAGGTTTAGATAAGAAAAAAAAAAGAATATAGAATACGTTGTCTTGAATCTCCTGAGTATAATAATTAAGTTCGGTGTGCTTCTTTCCTCTTAAATAATCTTCTGTCACACAACTTTTGATAGGGCATGATGGGGCACCCGACCCTTACTTAGGGGCGAGGCGAACCCCCCGGATCCTCGTGATACTCATAATTTTACTGGACTCTTAAATCATGAAATGGATGCATAATGTAAGCTTTTAAAAAAAAACATGCTTTTCGTCCTTCTCAAGTCAAGTAAAATCTATAATCATAATGCATAATGATACATCGGCTTACGGAGCGCTTACAAGTGACATGTCATATACGTGACTGCATGTACCAAAGTCTCTAACATAAATCAAGATACCATAACATAGATACTACGACTCGGCGGCAACTCGGAAGGAAATGGAGCTGTGATCCGGCTGAACATCTTCTACTAATATCCTCTGCTCATCTCTACATGCACGCTGGCACGCAGCCCCCCGAAGAAAGGGGTCAGTACGGAATATGTACTGAGCATGTAAAGCATGAAATACAGTAAACAGGATCATACTGAAATAAGGAGTATAGAAAATCATAAGGCTTGCCTCTGAAACATAAATCATGCGTATCAATATCATATCCAGCCCATTATGGGACTGAGGGACATAAGTAAATAATCATCATGTACATATACATATAACGTGTCCCGGCCCTCTAGTGAGGGACTCGGTGAGACATAAGTAAATAATCATCATGTGCATATGCATATATATATATATATAACGTGTCCCGGCCCCTACAGTGAGGGACTCGGTGCCGTGTCAGTCTAGGAGGAGAATAGAATCATCATATGCCATCACGGCCGCCATCCTCGTATCATCACATCATCATGTCATCAAATCATCATATACGTATACATATAACGTGTCCCGGCCCTCTAGTGAGGGACTGCGGTGAATAATGCGGTGGAGTTGTGCACGAATACGTGTCTGGCCGGGACTCGGTGAAAGACATAACGGCCGGCACGAGCGAGTAGTGAGAAACCATATGCATATAAATCGACTTTTAAAGACTCAATAGATAAGTAGACAAATCAACGCTCGAGTATCAAACGACGGTCATGTCAAATCCGTTCTAAATGCCATTAGGACTATGTTAAAGAAAGTCTTAGAGATTGTAGACATGTATCGAGCCAATCAAGCCCGCCCATGAAAGTTACGGGCATTATTCACTATGGAATCTTTTACGAACATATCGAAACATCAGAGCCCGTCTATGAAAGTTGACATTATTCATTATAGAATCCTTTGGGAACAAAAATCTCTTTATACACGTTTACTATTCATCATACAAAAGACACAAGGACCATAGCTCGACTATATTAGGAATGCTAACATCGGGGGTGAATAAGAATCGTAGGCATGCTCGGATCTTATGAATAGAAAGTTACCCAAAGGCTTGTATCATATCTTACTTACATCTAAGACATAAAAGAAAGAAGGGGTAAGCTTTATATACTGTTCTACTCTCTATTAGCTACGTTTATTCGTCCAAGTCAGAAGTGCTTCTTTAAGAGGATTCACACAACGTTAGACTACTGTTTTACGTACACTTGTTCCAAATTTCAAATCAAACTATTCTATATTCTGTCGAAAATCGGGCAGCATCTCTCCTGTTTATATGCCTAGCCCAAAATTACAATTCAAAGAACCTATCAACAACAACAATAATACTGACATCAACAACACTATTATTCATATCAACATATTCCATAAAC
>NW_026723132.1:0-6685 GCF_029784015.1 Lycium ferocissimum | reverse complement strand
ATGAATTACCAAAGTATGGGCTAAGGAAATTGGACTTGGAAAAGAAAAAAAAATAAGGAGCAAGCTTGGCCCAACCCATAGGTGGCCGCCATGCTTGGAAAATTAGAGAAAAAAAAATGATCCAAGCCCAAGTTAATTAGTCATGTGCATGGTCATGTGATTTAATAATATAAAGGGCAATATTCATGAAAATCTCTAGAAAATTCAAGACAAATCGAGAAGGAGAGAAACAAGAGAAAAACAAGAGAAAACTTGAAGGCCTATTCTGCCATGACATGGGGAAATTGTCCCCATGAAATCTCTTCCCAAAAAATTATTTTCTTGCTATATTCCTACCAATTCAAGGTCCCTCTACAACGTGGTACAATTATTTCGGAAGATAACCCATTGGTTTTGTCGCTTTGGACAGCATCGGAGTGAAGAAACTTGAGGAGGAAGGTAAGAATTCATCCATTCTAATTATGTTTTGAAGGTTTGTTTGTGTTGCAAGATATGTAAATGGGTAGAAATCATGAAAATATGGAAGTTTTCATGGGAAGGTGTATGTACGAATGCATGTGATATTGTGTAAAGGTAGTTGTGTTGAATTTTATGTTGAATTTTTGTTGTGACTATGATGGAATTGATATTGGAAGTGAAAGTTGGATGAGTTTGGTGGAAGCTAGGGGAAATTTCATATTGGCCGTGAGGTTATGTATGTGTCACACCCCGATCTCACTAGGGTGTGATGGGCACCCGACCCCATATTCGGAGCCGAGCGAACCCGCTGACTCTTACTGCACGTATGAACTACACCGTTTTTTTTTTTTTTTTTTTTTTACTAGCAATAATATAAATAGCACAAATACGAACATAGGCTAATAAGCTTTGCGATCATACTATACAGCGACGGGGACAATCAGGAGTACAAATAGCTACTGTACATATCTGTCTACGAGCCTCTAAACATAGTACACCAATACATAGGAAGGGCCGGCATCGCCGTGCCCGAATACATACACAAAAGTAATACCAAGGACCTGGGCTCCGGCAACCGGAGCGCCGCAAAAAATGCCGCCGAGGAACTCCTAGAATCGATCCCATTGCCGCCGACCGCGCGGATGAAACGCAACGCCGCCCACATGAAGGGGCACAAGACGAACAAAAAATCGAGTATGTAAGACATGAAAATAAAATAAACAAGAGCATAGATTATAAGTAACAATATCGTGGGGAGTCATGGATATATACTAAGATAAGAAAGTCACCTGTGCATAGAAACACCCCTTTCGGGCCGGATGCCATGCATGCTTGTTTTTCCTTTTTAAAAAGAGAGTATTTCTTTTCATAGACATAGAAAATAGAATTTATGTCGTGTCATAGTGTATCATAGTATCATAGCATAGCGTAGTATATCATAGTGTCATAGCATAGCATAGTATGTCATAGTAGCGTAGCATAGCATAGTATATCATAGTATAGTAAGTCATAGCACCGAACGATGTCGGCTCGCCCACATAGCAAATCCCGCGTCCGGGATGATATCAAGTCAAGTACGGATACATGCACCGTGAGTATAGCCCAGCAACAACATAGCGTCCGCTTCTTTTCCCGCTTTTCCCCAAATACATTTTTATACATAGATATATATATATATCATAGCATGCAGGGGAGCCCAAGAAAATCGTGTATCCATCGGAGTGACGTAAGGTCGAGAACCTCCAATTATATTATAGAGTAATTAAGGGCGCTTATCTCACCTTGAAGGGATGATTTAGTAGTTAAAATAATAACCAAAAACTTTCCTTAGCTATTGAATGAAAATAAGTCAAAGGGGACAATAGGGAAGAATTCGGGAATAGTGGGCCCACCTCGAGTCAAACGAGGCGGCGTGTCAAATTTACGTATACTACAATTCATGGCGTCACTTGGGAGGGTCTTAGGGTGATCGAGTCCTATTTGTGTAAGTTCTGGATGTCCAAGAAGTTTTCCCAACATTTTATGCAAGTTCTAATTCAATTCTACTGAATGAATAGTAACTATTTTCAATCTTAGATTCCGAGAAAAGGAAAGGTCCTCGGGACACATAGTCGACTTAGTACGTCTAAGACATGCCATAGAAGGAAGGGTGAAGCCTTACATACCTCGTTTCGCTCCTTATGGCACTCCAAATTCAAGCTCCAACTTCGCCAAAATCTACAAATTGGTCATGTTTACCAAATGTTAGTTCAAGTGTCTAGAAGTAAAATCTCAAAGTGGCACTTGTCTACCGAAATTTCGGCAGCACTTCCTCTGTAGATATATCATTCCCCAAGAATTATCTTAGCCAATTCTCATCAACAACAATCCGGGAATTCAACCCGGCCAAACTAGAAATCAAAATATCACAACCATAGTAACAATTTCCAATTTCAATCCAAAATACGTTCTAACAACTTAATCAATATACTACTTCCATCAAGACCTTCCAACTCCAATGAAAACAATAACAAACTAATAATTCATATACCAACAATCTCATACAAGTCTCATTATTTTCCATGCATGCACGAATCATTATATCCAATTTACATAAACTTCCACCATAAGCTTCCAACTACTACAACTTCACTAACTCATTAAACCTTTATTTGCAACATAAAATTTACCACACAACAACCAATATACTAAATAGAACTTGGCAACCAATTCTTCATGATTCACCATATATACACGGCCATACATATAATATACAACCCACGGCCAACTCCTACATATGCATATTCTTCATGAATTCTCATAGTATCTACACTTTACATCAACAACCAACACACAACACAACACATAACACACGGCCAACATCAAGCATACACAACTACAACCTCTCCGAAATCATTCAATTTCCATTATCAACATAGTATTGACAACAATAACAACCAAACACTAGATAATATAATTAAAACATGATTTCCACACACACACACATATATCACACCTCACGGCCACACCATGGTTTCCACTCTTCCATGAATTTCATCCATTTTCTTACACACTACACATGCAAAATTATCCATAACATGCAAGAAGAGCTAAACCTTACCTTTTCTTCAATTCTTCACTTGGTTAGAGATTTCCAACTTATATGCATATGAGTTATTCTTGCTCCAACAACCCCTTCAACTTGCCAAGAACCTTTTAATGAATTGTTTAGCTAGGAGGAACAAGTTGAAAGCTTTCTCTCCTTCTCTTTCTCTCTTTTTTTTTTCGGTTTTTTTTTTCTTTCTCAAAGTGGCCGAATGGCCATGTCTCCTTTCTCCTTCTTTCTTTTGTTCTTATTTTCTCTTGAATTCTCTAGAAAATTATGGAATAAGATGACCATAAGTCATCTTTTAAACTCAAGCCTTAATTCCCATATGGGCTTGGCCCATTAAGAAGGAGTTGGATGGCAACATGGCCCAACTCAACACAAGCCCACTTTTTTTGTCATCCAATTCATGAAAAATTATTTTCCAAGTTCCAAATTTACCCTTCGTCTTCCTCCATAATTCCACGAGACGTATTGCGAATTTTCCTTTATGCCCTTGACCTTTCTTAATAATTCCGCTTCTAAATGCTTCATAAGCCATTCACATACTTAACAAAATAAAAATAGGGCCTTGCTTGTCGTCCTCCCGCAATTGTCTTGAATTATTCGAACGCACAAAATGCGGGATATAACAAAGATGAGGAAATGGAGATGGTTTAATGTTGTTTAGTATGTCAATTGTGTTATTGTGATCCTTGCAATGTAAATGGAAGTAAAATGATGTAAGTTTGCATTGAAGTGGAATGTAGGAACTTATGTCGTATTTTTATGATTTTACGTTCTTATGATAATGGAGTTGTTAAGTGTGGATTATGATGATTGTTAATGAATTTGGAAGATGGAAATATGATATGAATATGTTTGTCGAAAAATGGAAGTTTTGGACGAATTATGACTTTGGTGGAAAGTTGTGTATTTTGTGTAATTTGTGTATACATCGTAAAAATGGTATTAAATGCTTCCGAATGGCATTGTAATGACTTTAGTTAGTAATGAATGTGAATATGATGGTATTGATTTGGACGTGTGGAGTCGGAATGGAAGTTATGGTATTATGTTGGAAAGTTGGTTAGTTATGCCATGTTGTGTTTTGCTATGATTGTTGATGTTATTGATGTTGTCGTTGGGTTGTTGTTTGTTGTTTTGAGCTGAGTTGGATCTCGGGGGTGTCACAATTATAGGCGAAAGTGCCCGAAATTTCGGTAGCCAAATAGAAACCAAAGATTGAAATGTTAGCTTGCATGAATAGTAATCGGTAAGGATGACCATTCGCATTTTTGGCGAAACGGGATCGGAGTTCGACGAGCTTAACAAGCGCGAAAGGTATGTAAAGCTAACCCTATTCTTTCTTTGGCACGTCCTAGATGTACTAGGTTTGAATTCGGACCTCGGGGACAATTCGACTCTTCGGAATCTGCACTCAGAAATTTGCCCTTTTCTTGCAATAGAATTGAATTAGTTAGGTTGTAAATGACTAGGAAGTAACCTAAATCTTCCCAACTTTTGTAAACAAAACCCGATTACCTTAAAACCCTCATAAGTGATATTATGAAGTCTAACATGTGTAATTTACGCCCGCCACCTCAATTGCCGTGCGGGCCCCTATTTCTGATTTTACTCTTTTGTACTTACGGTTTGTCTTCGAGCGCCTTTAAGAAATGTTTTAGCTACTAAACAAAAATCATTTTAAATATTCTAATAAGTCCTATGAAACGTTTTGATACGTATTTTGACTCCGAATGTTCTGCCCTGACCTAATCTACGGTGATGTCCGAAAGGTACGTACTATGACTCCGTCCGATTTCATTGATCTGATTTGTCATTTGATCTGCCTTACCGAGTCTCCGGATATATATATTTGTTATTTTGATTGCATTAGTTTCTCACTACTCCACTCGTGGATGCCTCAATGTTTCCCACACCGAGCCCGGCCAGGATATGTTCTCAAGCGTATGTCTCGCATCGTTCCGCGCCGCGCCCCGTGTGAGGGGGGGTATATACGTGCATGGGTTGTGGTGTATGATGTGCCATGTACGCTCATTCGATATCCGATTATGTGATACGATGTGGCCACTTGGTATGTTCGATTTGTTTTAGATATTCCCTACTACGAAGTATGCTGTGTTTTGGCGCGGGACGAAGGGAGCGCCTCGTTCGTTCACCGAGTCCCCGCATAGCGGGGCCGGCTTTTGCATATGTTTTCTGCGTACATCACTTATGGATTCTGATATGCATTTTTGATTATCTATGCATCTCGTTCGTTTTCCGTACATTCTCGTTCGATTTTTGTTTTATTTATTACCGTCTCTCGCTTTACATATTCGGACATTTTCCGTACCGACCCCCTTTCTTCGGGGGCGCGTTTCGTGCCGCGCGGTACGGATGTATGATTTGTGGGTCCGTTGCTTAGGTTATCCGCTCACCGTCGAAGTACTCCTTGTCCGAGCCCGTATTTTGGTATAAGATTTTCTCGCTGCATATGTACGTATTTATTCGGGTACGGCGGGGCCCCGTCCCGTCATATGATTATGTTTGTTACATCGTAGAGGTCCGTAGACATATGGTGTGGGTTCCGTATATGTTTCGTGAGATGTGCGTACGTTTAGAGTTTATTTATGTTTTGTGACGGCCTTATCGGCCTTCGTGCGGCATGCCCACTTGTCCTTGTTAAATTATTGTTTCCGCTTATTTGTAATATTTTGCTAACTTAGGTTAAGGTACGTACGAGTGCCCAACTAGGGCACGTGTCGCGGCCTACGGAGTTGGGTCGTGACAGTTGCGTTCGGGGTTGTACGGAGATTTGAAACCTTCTGGTGTTATGCTGTGTTATGGCGCCATCGACAGGCGGGCGACCATATTTTCTGTGCCCTTTTGCATGCTTTCTATTTTGAAAATAAACATTTGGCATTTTGAAATGTACTTACTTTCGGTACTCTTGTTTCGAGTGTGACTCACTATTTATTTCGTGTTTACGCACACGCACATATTCCGCATCGACCCCCCTTCTTCGGGGGGCTGCGTTTCATGCCCGGAGGTACGGACGACCGCTTGGCGACCCGCCGCCCAGGAGACCTATCTCGCCGTGTTGGAGTGCTCCTTTATCCGGAGCCTATATCTTGGTATATACTCTTTCGTTGCATATATGTGTGTGTTCGGGGGTACGGCGGGGCCCCGTCCCGTCATATGATTCTCGCGTGGTTTGTTTAGAGTCCACCGTGGATGTATATGTGGGTTGTGTGCCTACCCGTACGGTGTGTGTTTGTATATTATATGTTTTGGGCCGCGAGCCGACGGACAGCCTTATCGGCTTTCGATATATATATATATATGTGTTTGAGTTGGGAGACGTGTTTGAAGTAGCGTTTGATATTTGTACTTCGGCATGCCAGTGCGTGTGATTCGGGTTCGATGAGCGCGTTTGAGTGCCCAACTTGACGGGCACTAGTCACGCCGCACTGCGGGGGGTTGGGTCGTGACAAAAGTGGTATCGGAGCGGCTTGTCCTCGGAATGTCTACGGTGCCGTGTCTCGTAGTCTTGTTTATCGATGTATTTGTGCACCACATCTATAAACAAGGAGGCTACGGGACATCTAGGATGTTACTTTTCCTTGAATCTTAGATCGTGCGATAGAACTGCTATTA
>NW_026723131.1:0-7301 GCF_029784015.1 Lycium ferocissimum | reverse complement strand
GAGTTCGAGCGGGGATGTTCGCACTCCATTCTCCGAGTTCTTTGGTCGAGTCATCAAATAAGATGGATGCATGTATATATATATATATTACGAGTACGGCTATAGCTACGTCGGGGCCACTGTCCCGACCAGTTGATGCATATTACTCCTCTTAGAGGCTTGGCGACTATCGCCGGGCTGTACGATCGTGTTTGGCCTTGCCGCCTTCCGACTAGTTGGTCTTTCTTGGTTGTGGCCTTGTCGGCCCTAGTTATGCATATATGTGTTGTTGGGCCTTTTACGCTTGCAGTTGTTATGATATACTTCTTACAATTGTTATTCGGCGGCCTTGCCCGCCATGATTCACGTTACGCAGTTCGGGATATCACGCTTGGTTCGCTCGGTCCTTCGGGTGCCGGGTGTCGGCCACACCCCCCAAGGTTGGGGTGTGACATATTAACAATAAACATTTAACGTGCCACTGAATTGTTAATTATGCCGTAAGAAAGTAGGTAATAGATTATACATTTTTAATTAAAATATTACTATATTTATACCCTGAATTTGAGCCTGGACTTAGCACGGGCCTCAGATAACCAGTTAATATAATAAAGGAAAAATTACGTGTCATAGCTACTTTTAGTACATAATTAGTGATATTAACTACCTTTTGTTTTAATTACTAAGAATAACTAAATACTTTTTGAATTTAACTAATATAGCTACACAGTAACTTTCAGTTACTGGTGCACAAATACACCTAAAATTTAGCACCCCCAATCCCATATCCCCCTTTTAATGGTAACAATATTAATCACTTAATATACATTACCATTCTCTCTCCTTTTTTATAAATTTTTGACTTTCTCTATTCTCACTCACTACCCATTTTAGATTTTTCATTTCTCAAATCCCTAAAAAATTCTCTCTCTCCTTCTATCAACCACCACCATGACAGGTGGCGGCTTCCCCTCTTCAAATTTTTTTTGGTTTCCATGATTTCAAGCTTTGTGGGCAAATTAAACATAAGAAGGCAATTAACCTTTCCATTTTCTTTTTTATGTGAATGATGTTCCAACTAGAATGAGCATTCATTATGGCTGTGGGCTTATCTCCCATTGTGGGCAAGTTGTAGCTGTAAATGCCAAGACTTTTGGGCTGTGGACCAGTCCCCATAAATTTGGACCAAGTTACATTTGATCTGTGGCTAGGGTTTTTTTGGCGGTTAGGGTTTTGAGAAGATGAAAAATATATGTATTTGTGTATGTTCTATGATATAGCTACCAATTGTTGTGGTTGGTGGTGTATTTATGTAAGTTTTTCTATATTTTTGTGTATTTTGTTCAAATTAATTCCATCAGTTCATCTAGTTTCAAATACGTGAGTGACAAAAATACATTGTAAGTTTTCTATATATTTGTGTATTTTGTTCAAATTAATCCATCAAATACATGTGTGATGCAAATTGTTACTCACACAAATACATGAGATTTAATATAAAAATACATGGGGTTTGATTGGTAACTTCAAATACATTGGTTATGCTATCAAATACATGTGTAAATCCAGACGAAATCAATATTGAAAACTTCAAATACATTACCGCTAAAATATATAGGTGATGCAAATTGTTACTCACACAAATACATGAGACTTAATATAAAATACATGACTTCATCAAAAAAAATATATATAAAATACATGGGGTTTGATTGAAAGCTTCAAATACATTGGTTATGCTATCAAATACATAAGTAAATCAAGAACTAAATCAATATTGAAAACTTCGAATATATTGGCTGTTGAATATTTTCAAATTTTGAATTTTTGATTTTTTATGTTTGAATGTTGAAGATTGGATGGAGGAATAGAAAATGATTATGGAAAGGTAATCTAAAATCTAATTTTGTAGAAGGGTACGGTAAAAAATACCAATTAATAGCTAATTAATTGATCCCACCGTTATGGCCTTAAATCAAGGAATATGTTTTATTTTTTACTGTGTTACTATGTATTTATAAGCATCAAATACATCCGAAAAAATACCTTAATTTGGGAAAACATAGCTACAAATGGTAATTTTTAAAAGGTAGCTATAAATGATAGAAAACCACCAAAAGATAGTCATTTTGTTAATTTTACCTATAATAAAAGCCAAAACGTTCAACAAACAATAAAGAAAAATCAAAAAAACAAAATCCAGCTTAACACATCTCCCGAGAAACACTCTCTGACAAATCACAGCAACAGAAATTAGGAAAGTTCTCGAACAAGGGCTTTCCGATCGCCGAAGCCTTCGACCGATCATAACCTCAAGACTAGACAAAGCTTCCCTGTTTGGAGTCACTTGTTCGCATCTCAAGCCCTCACCTGACGCCGTAAATCCATCACCATTGAGTTGAATCTTAGAAGAAGCAAGTTCTTGTCCTAAACAGGTAAATCTGCAACCCAATATTCGAATCTACCTAACTGCATCTTGATGTAGTTCGCGTGAGTGTTGAACCATGAAAATTTCAAATACAACTTGAAGTTGTAGTTGGAATTTAAAAAACACTTACAACCATGTTTTCACTTTTTTCACTTTCAATACATTCAAAGAATCAAATATTCTCTACAAAAACTATAACCAAACAGAGCTCCATCTTCAACTCCAACTTTAAAATTCCATAAACTAAAAAATATTTGGTTTCATTGTCAAACGCCTACTAAGAGCCTGTTTGGATCGGCTTATTTTAGATGCTTTTAAACGAAAATAACTTTTAAATACTTTTGTAGTGTTTGAGCATGATAAAAATGTGCTTTATTTGCTTTTAAATTAAAATAACAAAAACAAGTCGAAAACCATAAGTTAGGTTTCCTAAACCTAACTTAAGATGTATGTTTATAAGCCACAGGCTATAAGCCCATCCAAGGAGGCTCTTAGTAGGCGTTTAGATGGGCTTATAGCCTATGGCTATAAGTTCTTTTTTAAAGATCTCCAATTTGCTTTCCTTTACTCCAACTTCTTTCTTCAACGATCCAACTTACTTTCCTTCACAAAGAAGTGCCTTGTTCACAGCTTCCAAGTTATTTACATTCTCGTTTAAATCCTTTTTCACATTGTTACATCCCGTATTTTCATGCGTTAAGTTGCATCATAGGTTAGTCACATAAGCTCAAAGGACAGGATTATGTTTGAAGTTATAAGTGTTTATGTTATGTTCAACAAGTGATAAGTAAGTGCCGCGAAGGTTGGAGGTTAAACGAATCGGAAAAAAAAAAAGTTTCGCTAAGTTTGGGATGTTGAATAAGTTATACAGACTGTATGGAGTTTTGGACATATCCAAGTATGCAAATAAAGAGATCGGTGTATAAAAGTTTTAGGTCTCGAAATAATTTCCGCGGATGAACAATACAAGCTACGATGAAGGTCACAATGAACAAGAATCGCTTTCGGTGCCGACTTTGGAGCAACTATATAAAGGGGTTTAACCCCTCATTTTCAGCCAAGAAACCACCCCAAAAAAATTTCCCAAAAATTCTAGAGAGTTCTCCAGCCTTCCCTCCATTAAATTTCAACGCGAGTTAAGTAAAAATCTCCGGATTCGGGTTCCGCCGGCGTATAGTTACGATTATAATATTGTGTTGCGGTGAATTTGTGGCTTGGGAGTAAGGCAGTTATTGGAGATATCGCGGTATTAGCGGAAGTAAGGTATGAATCTTTCTCTTTTGGTATCATTTAAGGCTTATTTACGGAGATAAATTTATGGAATAATTATGTAGCGATTTCGTTTGTGGAGGAGTTGGAGAAAATATCATGTGGAGTATTTTATGGAATATTTTGGTAGTAATGAGGTTGTTGTTTTTTTCTGTTGTTGTTATTGGTTGTTGATTATTGGTATTGAGAATTCGGGCTAGGCATATAAATAGGGGAGATGCTGTCCGAATTTCGACAGACCTTAAAAGGAATTTATTTAGAGACTTAAGATAAGAGTGTGACAATGAGCCTAATGATAATACGAATGGTCGCCTATGTAGATTATGAGATGACGAACGATCCTAAATAAATCGCGCGACAGGAAGCTAGTTGGAAAGTCAGAGAGTAAGCTCCAAAGGTATGTTAAGGCTCGTCCCTTTCTTTTAAAGGCATGATTCCTATGGTACGATTTCATAAATGTTTCCATAATTTTTTTGTTTTGTTTTTAAAAGTTAGAAGTTTATGACTCCAAGGCATGATTCCTTTCCCGATAATCCATAAATGTTTTCCAAAATGCCGTATTTTCTAAACCAGAGATTTATGATTACCGAGCTCTTATGATAATAACGATGAACATGTTTTTATGATGATAATGATGATGTCAAAGATGAGAATATTTTCTATGATGGTTATGATGATGACGATCTTATGGTTAAAAGTCTCAAGTTATGAGATCAATGATTCTATGAGATTATTGAGCTTATTTCATGATTATGTCAATTTTATTCATTGTTGTTGATCTCACCTTATAATAATTGTTCCTTCAAGGTGAGATATAGCGATGATGATTGCTCCATAATATAAATCGGAGGTTACCGACCTTACGTCACTCCGATAGAGTAGTAGCTTTTATTTGGCTCTCATGCATGTTTTATATATGTATGTATGTATTTTACTACACCGAGCCGCGCTATAGTCGGCCGGGTACGCACCTATCAGGCAACCACCGATCGCTTGGTACTACACAACGAGTCCCGAAAGGGCCGGGTACGTTACACACCGAGTCCCGAAAGGGCCGGGTACGTTACACATCGAGTCCCAAAAGGGCCGGGTACGTTACACACCGAGTCCCGAAAAGGTCGGGTACGTTATGATGATGATATTATATATATGTATGTAAGAAAAAGTTTTTTTTTTAATCTAAATTTTTTTTTTTAAAGCTGAGCATGCATGACATCCGCCTTATGAGGCATCCAGATGTACAGGTTATCTCTTTTATTCCATGTTACCTTCCATATCTATATTATGTTGTTATTCATGCCTTACATACTCAGTATATTATTCGTACTGGCGTCCCTTCTTGTGGACGCTGCGTTTCATGCCACGCAGGTGTATACAGATGAGTAAAGGATATTAGTAGAAGATGTTCTAGCTGGATTGACGAGCTCCATTTCCTTCCGGAGTGTTGCCGAGTCAGAGTATATATGTTATGGTATCTTGATTTATGTTCAAGACTTTGCAGACAGAGTCACGTATATAACATGTCGGTCTTGTAGCGTTCGTAAGTCGATGTATCATTATGCATTATGTTACAAATTTCATATGTTTACAGATTTTACTTGATTTGAGAAAGACGAAAAGCATATTTTTTGAAAAGCTTTCATTATGCACTCATTTCATGATTTAAGAGTCCAGTAAGATTATGAGTATAACGAGAACCAGCGGGTTCGCTCGGCCCTAAGTAAGGGTCGGGTGCCCATCATGCCCTATCAAAAGGTGGGGGTGTGACACACATCATCCAAGTCTTTTCCTTCACTCTAATCTACTTTCCTTCACTCTTAATACGTTATTCACACCATCCAACTTATTCTCCTTAGCAGCAAGTGTCCAAATTATTTTCCTTTCTTTAACTGCTTTCTTTAAAATCTCCAATTTACTTTCGTTTACTTCAACTTCTTGCTTCACACTATCCAACTTACTTTCCTCAACAAAGGAGATCCTTCTTCATAGACTCCGACTTATTTTCATTCTCGTTTAAATCCCTTTTCACATAATCCAATTTCTTTTCCTTTTCTCTAAGCATCTCTAAGATACCTTCTTTCACTCTCAACACTTTCTCCACACCATCCAGCCTATTTTCCTCAACAACAAGTGCCTTGTTCACAGCTTCCAAGTCATTTTCCTTTTCTCTAAGTTCTTTATCCAAAACTTCCAATTTACTCCAACTTCTTTCTTCACACTAACCAACTTACTTTCCTCAACAGCGAGATCTTCTTCACAGATACCAACTTATTTTCATTGTCCTTTAGTTCTTTTTTCACAGAATCCAACTTATTCTCATTCATCCTTAGTTCCTTCTTTGCATTATCCAACTTACTTTCCTGAACAAAGAACACCCTTCTTCATAGATACCAACTTATTTCAATTCTCCTTTAGTTCTTTTCTCACAAAATTCAAGTTATTCTCATTCACCCTTAATTCTTTCCTTCCATTATCCAACTTACTCTCCTTTATAGCAAGCTCTTTCTTTACAGATTCCAATCCCATTTCCTTAACTTCAAGGTCCTTCTGCATAGTCTGCAAATTCTGTTCATTTACTTGAAAAGCCTCCATCTTTTCTGCCAATTCTTGATCTTTCAACTCAAGGGCATCTTCCTTTACTTGAAATTCTTCCATCTTTTTTTTATCCAGTTCTTGATCTTTCAACTCAATGGTATGTGTTTCTGGATAAATCCATTTCTGAATCTTATTCAACTCCTTTTCTTTCACATTAATACCGATTAACATTTCCTCTATTTTTTCCCTCTCAAATGTAGCCTCTTCCCAAAGCCTTTCCACCATCTTTTCTTGATCATTCAACTTCTCATCCCTTTACAATCTCAAAGAAACCCTTTTCTTACAACACTCAAAGCCTTCCAATTTGATTCCAACTCTTCACTGAAGCATTCTTTCAAACAATTTTAAGTCATCCAAATTTAACTTCAAGATTTTTTTCGCCTTAACGCTACTGTTTTCTCTTCGTTGTTATGCAATGCTTCTGATATCTTTTCACGTATACCCATATTTCTTTACCAGAACATACATGCATACAAACAACTACTAGGGTTTGTTTTGTGGAGAGTATTAAAAGGAAAGGGATTGTAACGACCCGTTTGGTCGTTTGACACTTTAAAACTACGAAAAGGGTATGAGCCTATATAGTATTTATTTATATGATTTGAATACATGTTATAGTTTATATGAGATGATGAATAAGAGCGAAGTAATCGACTAACGATATATTTCATCCGGTGAAAGGGCCATTGATGTCTTAGGAATGATATGTAAAAGGAAAATAAATAAAGAAGGCCACTTTCATTATGATGCCGGAATGAGTGGCATCCGAAATGTAAAAATAAAATATAATAATAATAATAATAATAAAAAGTAGGCTGTAGCCCACCATTCCTTGTTTTATGCATTCCTTGTTTTATGCATCCTTGTTTTGTGCATTTAGTCATCATAACCTTGTGTTGTGCACGTTATATTCCAAAAGGAGGAGGAAAAAAGTAGAAGGAAAAATCTTGTTCTCAGGTAAGATATATTACGAAAGAAAGAGGAAAAAATAGAGGAAAAATTATTCACCGATTTCTAACCTAGAGGGGAG
>NW_026723130.1:0-6597 GCF_029784015.1 Lycium ferocissimum | reverse complement strand
TTCCGTTAAAATTCCTTGGAGCGCCCCTTTTTCCCGGAGCCTATACTTTGACCCAAAATTTTTCCTTATCGTATATATGTTTTCCGTTTTTTCCCACGGGACGGGGGGGCCCTATCCCGTCATATGATTTTGTCATTATTCTTAGAGGTCTCAGGATATATATGCGTGGGTTATGGGTAGTTGGTTGTTCAAATATATCCATGTGCATCCGTGTGGCCGGACGTCCCCCCGCATTATGATAGCCCCACCTGCCTATGTGTGACAATTATCCGTCGAAAGACGTAATTATGATTTGTATATACATTCGTGGCGCCTTTCGCGACGTTCACTTTTTCTCGTACCTTATATGTTATCCGTATACTATGTAAGCTATTCGTATGCAATTTCGATTAACGGGTGTGTACGGTGTCTAACCCGGGCGCTAGTCGCGGCTCACGGCCGGGGTTGTGACATTAGCTCCTTCGAGTCGGCCTGTTAAAGCGCGCTGAAATCGAAGCAAACTTCTCTACGAATCTTCCGTAATAACCGGCCAATCCCAAAAACTACGCACCCCGCAAGGTGTCGTAGGTCTGTGCCACCCCACGCTCAATCTTCCGGGTATCCACCCCATGCCATCACCTCCAATAATATGCCCCGAAATGCCACCGATATTCACATACCTTAATTCACATTTTGAAAATTTAGCATACAATTTTTGGTGCTGGAGTACGCCAAGTACCGTCCTCAAATGATCTGCATGTTCTGCTTTTGATCGTGAATAAACTAGGATGTCATCAATAAATACTATCACGAACATATCTAAGAACGGTCTGAATACCCGATTCATCGTGTCCATAAATACGAAGCCGGAGCATTAGTCAGCCCAAAAGACATCAATTAATTCATAATGCCCACATCGGGTCCCGAATGTCGTCTTAGAATATACACTGCATCTGCACCGATGATAGCTTGACCACAGTTCATCTTCGAGAAACACCCGGCACCCCGCAACCGATCAAACAAATCATCAATCCGGGGAGGGGTATTTATTCGATGGTTACCTTATTCAAATCGCCATAATCAATGCACATCCGCAAATACCCATCCTTCTTCTCGTCACAAACAATACCAAATACCCAGCAGGACGGTGGCTGGCCTAATAAAGTCCTTCTCTAATAAATCCCTCTACCAAGCTCCTTCAATTCCTTCAATTCGCAGTGTCATTCTCGTACGGAGGAATAGATATAGCCGAGGACCGGCGTTGCATCAATGGCGAACTCTATCTCCCGCCGGGGGGAAGACTCCGGAAGCTCATCCGGGAATACATCTAGAAATTCATTAACGACCGGGATCGATCGAAGAGTTTATATTTCGCTTCTAAATCATGTACCCGAACCAGCAGGATAATGTCAACATCGCCCTTCGATCATTTTTCGCCTCGAGGTATGAAATAAACTTACCCCCTCTACGATGCCGCATTACCCGCCCACTTATAACCGGTTCCCCGGAAATTGAAACGACCATCTTTTTTCGATACCAACACAAGATAACAAGAGCTTTACTAATCCATACCCATAATAACATCGAACTCGCCTACATATCTAACTCTACCAAGACCGCCTTAGTGCAATGTCACAAACAATTACCGAACAATCTCTATAAACTCGCTCGGCTATAATAGATCCCACCGTGTGGCTACCTCAAAAGGTTTCATTCCGTTCGTATTCTCTATCCCAATTTTATTAGCAACAAGGGTAGAACATATGATAAAGTGAGTCGGATCAATCGCCGAATACACATCTCGAGAAAGACCGCAATATACCCGTAACAACACACGCACCCCGGTCTCCGTTCTACCGGCTAAGGCATATACGCGGTTCGAAGGACCGCTAGAATCGGGAACTCCACCACGACCTTTGCCGCGGCCGCCGCGCCGGCATACCTCACGCCCCGTTGTGGCGCATAGCGACCGAGCCGCGCTACCGCACCACCCCCAACCGGGCAATCCTCATCGGGGACGGTTCCCCGACGGCCACAAGCAAAACAACCGGTCGGGCACGAAAACACTCTCCAGGGTGCCGCTTCCCACCGTTGGGAGCACGGAGGTCCGGGTGGCCTCAATCGGTCGGGAACCTCTGTCCCCCGTGGAGCTCCGAAACCCTCGAGCCCGGCCTCGCCCCCGAATATCCCCCGCACTTTCTAACTTCACGGCGAACCTGCGCTGCCTCCGTGCTGGCCGGGAGGATATTGTTATACCTCGCATTTGAGCGTACTCGAAAATCGGGAATAAGCTCGAATCGGTAGAATCGAGGTTCCAATCGGATTCTACTTAGTGCATGTGATGTTTAGAGACTAGTGACGTGGAAATATTGGAAAAGATTGTTACAAAAATCGGGAATCTTGGAAAATGGTTCATGAATTACCTAATGTGGGCTAAGGATTTTGGACTTGGAAAATGAAAGAAAAAAAAATTGGAGCCAAGCCCAACCCATGAAGGGTGACCGGCCATGGCCTTGCTTGGCCTAAGCCCACTAAGTTGGTCATGTGATTAATCATGTGACCAACTAATTAATATAAGGGACATGGAGACTTCAAGAATTTTCAAGAACTAGAGAAAGGAAGAAAGAAAGAAAGAAGGAGAAAAACAAAGGTGGCCATTCGGCCAAGGAGAAGGAAAACCAACCTTCAAAATCTTGATTCCAAAATTATTTTCTTGTGATATTTATACCAAATCAAGGTCCCTCTACAACGTGGTGCACTTATTTCGGAAGATAACCCATTGGTTTTGTCGTTTGAGTAACTTGGTGAAGTGAAGAAACTTGAGGAAAAAGGTAAGAATTGATCCTTTGTTGTTATGTTATGAAGGTTTATTTGTGTTGTAGTGTATGAAATTGAGTGAAATATATGAAAACATAGAAGTTGGCAAAGTGGATAGGAGTGTGTGCATGTAGCCGTGTGTATGCGTAGTTATGTAGGCAAGGTGTGTTGAATTTGTGTTGTATTCTAGTTATGAATGTTATGGAATTTGTATTGGAAATGAAAGTAGAACAAAAATTGGATGAAGTTGGGAAATGGTATGTTGGCCGTGTGGTATGGTGTTGTAGGATGGAAATGAATTAAGTTTGTTTAGTATGTTAATTATGTTATTGTGATCCTTGCAATGTAAATGGAAGTAAAATGATGAAAGTTAGCATTGAAATGGAATATATAGAATTATATCGTATTAATGTGATTTTATGATATTAAGATAATGAGGTTGTTAAGGTGTGAATTATGATGATTGTTGATGAATTTGGAAGATGGAAATATGTTATGAATATGTTTGTCGAAGAATGGAAGTTTTGGACGAGTTATGGTTTCGGTGGAAAAATTTGTGTATTTTTGCGAATAATGTGTGAAATCATATGAAATGTCTCCAAATGATGTTGGGATGATGTTGGTAAGTAAATGAGTATGTAAACATTAATGTTGGTTTGAAATGCATAGTTTGGAAGTGTGGCCTTATGTCGAAAAAAAGACTATTTGTGATTAGTATGCGATTCTTGTTGTGAATTAATGTTGTTGGTTTGGTTGTTGTCGACAATTAAGCCGAGTTAAATTCTCGGCGGCATATTTATAGGGGAAGTCACAAATTTCGGTAGCCAAATAGAAACCAAAGATTGAAATGTCAACTTGCATGAATAGTCGCTGTAAGAATGACCATTTGCGTATTTTCGACGAAACGGATTTGATTTTTGGCGATCGTGGAAGAGCAGAAAGGTATGTAAAGCTTACCTATTCTTTATTTGGCACGTCCTAGACCTATTAGGCTGAAAACAGACCCTCGGGGATAATTCTGCTCCTAGGACCTCGAGTTTGATTTTAAGTACTATTCATTCAGCGCAATTGAACCATAATGCTTGCTTTTGGACATAAGAGTGCCTAAACCTTCATGTCTTTCGCAAACGATTTTGAAACGCTTTGAAACCTTCATAGATAACCTTGCGGAGTCTAATGTGTATGATTTAAGTACGCCACCTCATTTTGACTAGAAATTGGGCCCCCTATTTCTGATTTTACTCTTTTGTAGTCACGATTTGTCTTCGAGCGGCTTTCAAGGAATGTTTTAACTACTAAACTAAAATCATTGTAAATATTCCATCAAGCCCTATGAAATGTTTTGATATGTACTTCGACCACAAAGTTACATTTTGACATAATCCCGCCGGATGTCCGAAAAGGTACGTACTATGACTCGACCCGATTTCAGTGACTTGATTCGTTATTCGATATGCCTCGTTGAGTCTACGGAAATTTTTATGGTATTTTATTGCATTTAGTTTCTCACTACTCCCACTCGTGGATGCCTCAATGTTTCCCCCGAGCCGGGCCAGATATGTTCTCAAGCGTATGTCTACGCATTGTTCGTCGCGCCCGTTGAGGGCCGAGTGTATATACGTGCGTAGGTTGTGGTGTATGATGTGCCATGTACGCTTATGCGACATCGCCGATTATGTTCCGATATGGCCATTTAGTATGTTATGATTTGTTTCGGAGATATTCCCTACTGCAAGTATGATGTGTTTTGGCGCCGGGAGACGGGCGCCTATGTTGTTCACACCGAGTCCCATAGCAAGGGCCGTGTGTGGCATATGTTTTCTTCGCATTACTTATGATTTCGATACGCATTTTGATTACTTATGCATCTCGGTTGCTTTCCGCACATTCCGTTCGATTTTAATTTTATTTATTACATTCTCTCGCTTTTACATATTCGCACATTTTTAAGTACCGACCCCACCTTTCGGGGCCGCGTTTAGTGCCACGCGAAGTACGTACGTTTGATTTCTTGATCCGTTCGCCTAGGTCATCTGCTACCAAGCTTAGCGCTCACTTTGTCCGAGCCCGTATTTTGGTATAAGATTTTTATTTCGCATATGTACGTATTTATTACGGGTACGGCGGGGCCACGTCCCGTCATATGATTATGTTTTGTTCTGTGAGGTACGTCCGTAGCATGTGGGCGTGGGGTTATTATGAGTGAGATGTGCGTACGTTTAGGGCTTATACGCTTATTTTTGTGACGGCCTTATCGGCCTTCGTGCGTCATGCCCACTCGACTTTGTTAATTTATTATTATTTGCTTACTTTTAATGTTTTGCTAATTTAGGTTAAGGTACGCATGGAAGGCTCACTAGGGCACGTGTCGCGGGCGCCTACGAGCGTCGTGGATAAAAGTGGTATCGTAGCCATAGTTCCTGAATGTTCACAGACCGTGTCTAGTGTATTCCGTTGAGGGCAGCCGCGCCACATTTATAAACAAGTGAGGCTGCTGTGGCATCTAGGAATTGTTGGGATCTTTTTTTCTATCTTAGATCGTGCTATTGCAGCCAAGTCACAGGAAATAAAGATTCTCACAGAAGCTTTACATATGGCGGAAATGGTAAACAGATCGGGGCAGGTCACACAGAAGTTCAATATATTTATTTTGTTACTCAAACGAAGATCCCGAATGATCAGCGTGGATACGGAGCCGTATATCCGTACTCAGACATGTGGTATTTCATACGCATGTATTTCGAGTAACAAGAATTTGCAAAGGTGATTATCAAGGTCGTTAAGGATAAAATAGTAATCGTACAAAAAGGGACGTGTTGCGAGTATACCCTAGATCCGTAAGGCCTCGATTAGCCTCGTATTATGTAATAAAGGTCGCGTGTGGAAATGGACGTGATTATACCGACATTATGGACCGGAATCCGTCGAAGGCGGGTTAAGCGTGCTCGGGGAGGAGCAATTTTTAGGATGGGTGACCCCCCCCCCGAAGTAATTGAAAAATTTTGCAAACTTGGAATTTGCAGGATAAAATGAGGTTAGATAGACTCAAGAATAACTACAAAGACACTTGATTTAATCATAAGTAAAGCTTTCCTGGAAAGGAAAACGAAGAAGAATCGCGACAAGAATATGTGAAAAAAAAAAGGTTGCGACAAGTATGAATGTAGAAGTAAGATGACAGGGAAGGATACAAGGAATAATGGAAATTTGGGGTGACCTAAAGGAAAAGGAAGTACAAATGCACGCACCTTTTTACAGATGTCGCAGACGGAGCGTAAACGGGGAAAAAGAAGAAAGCGTAATATCACTTGAGAATTAGGGTAAATTCGAAAAGCGATTGGAATTTCGGTAGACAAGTAGAAACCCAAGATTGAAATGTTAACTCTCATGAATAGTAATTGGTAAAGATGACCATTTGCATTTTTCGACGAAGCAGAATTGAAATCGACGAGCGTAAGGCGAAACCAAGGTATGTAAAGTCTTGCCATTTATTCTTTGGCATGTTCAATGTAATGTGCTTGAAAGCGAGCCTCGGTCTCACTTCAGCTTCTCACTCCGAGATTGAAAATAGCTCAAAATCATTCAAATAAGATTGAATTATTCTACCTTTCGTTCTACGTAATTGCCTATATGTACCTAACTTCCTAAATGGAGAGTCAATACTTAAGATGATTATGGATAACTCAAGGTTTATTATCCATAATTTACGTATTTTCACTATGGTTGGGTCCGAGGTGGGCCCACAAAACCCCGATAGTTCTTATAAAGCAAAAATTGACCCTTTTTTTCGATTTTCATAGT
>NW_026723129.1:0-7432 GCF_029784015.1 Lycium ferocissimum | reverse complement strand
TTTATTACTCAGGGACTACGTAGCGGAGCTCCATTTCATGCGGAGCTACAACTTTTGGTATCTATTCTTTTTTGTACATACTTATAGGCATGGTGGGCTCTTGTCCCTCATATATGATGTGACGTACTCTTCTTAGAGGCTCGTAGACATGTGTATATGGTTAGATGTCTTTAGCCTTGTCGTCTTATATTTTGTATATCATTTTGATCGCCTCGTCGGCTTATGTACATTGATATGAGCACGGTTGTTGATGGTGATATAAATGTATTATTGCTCAATGAGATTAGCATGAATGATGGATATAAAGTATGATTAAGCTATATGGCTCACCTAGATGTAAATGTGAATGTACCTTAAGAGGTGCCCGGGTGGGTTAGCACCGGGTACCCGTCATGGCCCTCCGGTTGGGTCGTGACACCACCAAAATGATATAAAAAATGTGAACCAATAAGGATACGGGATACATAGCTATATGCATCTGTCTATGAGCCACCATGAAGAGTATGTAATATCAGAAAGATAGGACAGGACCCCGCCATGCCCAAATATGTACCCAAAAAGAATAATACCGACTACTGCAGCTCCGGATCAAAAGGAGCACGGCTATGCAATCACCGACAAAGCAGCCTAAAGGTCTGGTCTGTCTCCCTGTCTACCTGCGGGCATGAACGCAGCGTCCACAAACAAAAGGACGTCAGTAGGAACAATGTACTGAGTATGTAAGGCATGAATAGTAACATGGTAATAGCATGAAGATAGCATAAGATAAAGTAAACAATTTATACCTCTTAATACGATTGTCGTGCATACTTAACCTTCCTCTAAAGGAAAAGTTTCATACATATACATATAATGATACTATACCAGGCCATGTAGGCTCGGTGTCACCATACCCGGCCATAACAAGGCTCGGTATTATCCATACCTGACTATTTCAAGAATGGTGTTGTCCATACCCAACTGCAGTGGTGCACGCGCAATAGATATCATACCCGTCCATATAAGCGTTGTGTCACAAAATAGCTATATACGTATATAACATGCATGAGTACCCAAAGGAAACATTACAACTCTATCGGGGTGACATAAAGTTGGTGAACCTCGATTTCTATTATGGAATCACCATCATCATCATCATCATCATCATCATCATTATCATCACTATGAAGACCTTTTACCAATAAAATCTTTGGAATCTTAAAAGTCATGAGCTTCTAGCATTCTCTAGGAAGTAGGATGTTATGGATGTCTTAGATGGATTCACAACAAGGAAATCATGCCTTTTGAAAGAAGGGTTAGCCTTAACATGCCTTTACATCTTCTTAATTACTTAAAGTTATCCTCCAAAGTCCGCAAAATCTACATTCAAGAGGATTCATACTAAGGTTAGGTCTTAAAAACACTCTTAAGTTCAAACTAGTCTAATTAACGAGCCAATGAAAATTGGGCAGCACTTCCCCTATTTCATCAACTTCCACCATATCACAAAACAACTCCCAAACAACAATAAAAACATCCACAATATCATAATCAAGAATTTATATTCAATTTAGTCTCGAATTTATCCAAAATCCCCGTTTTAAGTTCATCTCATAGTCATCTTCTTCACTTCAACACTTATGACTTCTCCACTTTAATTCTTTTCCTTTCCAAGGGTCACTAAACCTTTGAATCCACTCAATCATGTAAATAATAGGAATAACATACCTTATAATAGAGGAAATTCACCTTCCTCAACTCCTTTCAAGACTAAGTTCATCACAAATTTGAAGAGAGCAAGAACCATCACCTTCCATGGATTAGCTTTGGGGTTTTGATGTTGATCTTCTCTTTTGATGATATGGAAAGGCTTGGAGTGTTATGGAACCTTCAAGAACTTTCTAGAAGTGTGGGGAAATATTTCACGACCCAGCTAGAGGGCCATAACGGGTACCTGAAGCTAGCATACCGAGCACCACCTGTCAGACTTATGATCAACTCAACCTGAACATACACCATTCCCAACACAAGCTTATCATGAAAGGATCTTCCACTACTCCTCAAAATAAACATATATGTACAAGCCCACAAGGCTACAAAATGATATACAAGATACACACTAAGAGATCACATAACATTTACTACCCACATGTTTGTATCTACGAGCCTCTACTAGAATACTAAAATCACAAGGATGGGATAGGACCCCGCCATGCCCCAAATATGTATACAAAAAGAATATATAATTGGTCTGCAACTCCGGAGTAGTGGAGCTCTCCTGTATAACTGCTGAATAACCTCCTAGGTGTCTGTGCCATCTCCCTGTCTACCTACGGGCGTGAACGCAGCATCCATAAAAGAAAGGACGTCAGTACGAACAATATACTGAGTATATAAGGCATGTATAACAACATAATCAATAGATAAGAGAGCATAAGATGAAGAGATAACCTGTAACTGATCGCCTCTTAACGCAGTTATCATGCATGCTAACTATTACTTTTAAAACATCATAAACATATACATAAACTGCTTATCATCATTAGCCCGCATCCGGGGTAACCATCTCATGCCGCCCACTAGTGGTGACTACCCGGCCAACTAGGCACGGTGTTATCCATAAGCCGCCCACTTACGCCCAGCGTAGTGGTGCCTGTCCAGCTAAATAGGCATGGTGTAGTCATACATATACATAGCATAAAGCATGCATGAGAGCTCAAGTAAAAGCTATAACTCTATTAGAGTGACGTAACGTCAGTAACTTCCAATAATATTATGGAGCAATCATCGTTGCTATGTCTCACCTTGAAGGAACTAGTATCATGAGGTGAGATAGCCAATAATGAATAACATCAAGGAAATTATGAAGTAGGATCATTAAGCTCATAATAGCATCAATTCATAAGCTTTGGAATCTCTAGAAGTAAAATCATCATCCACATCATTATCATAGAACGCATCTTATCTCTTTCTCATAAGAAGCTTTTAAGAATCTTTAACTTTCAACCCTTGGGATGTAAGAAGGTCATGGCAATATATAAAGAAAATCGTAATATAGGAGTCATGCCTTTGAAAGAGAGGGACTAGCCTTAACATACCTTTTACGTCTCTTTAACTTTATCGACTAAACGCTTTCCTTCCAAGCTCACAATTCTACATACAAGGGAATTCGTACTAAGGTTAGATCATTAGAAACATGCTTAAGTTAAAGCTAAAGCGACTAAAAGGCTAACGAAAATTGGGCAGCATTTCCTTTGTTTCAACAACTTTCTCCATATAGTAAACAACTCCCAATCATCAATAGCAACACCCATAATATCATAATCAATAGACTTCTTCAAATTAAACATTGTTCAATCCTCAAAACTCCTTTTCAAAGTCATTCATAGCCATAATTACAACACAACACCATATTCATTTACATATAATACTTCCTAAACATCCTTAGTATCATTCATAACAAGATTATACTCATAATATACCAAGAATCATGACTCAAGTTAACTTACTACTCAAAATATCATTATTTCCATATTTGAGCTCATATTCTATTTTTTTCTCTCATCCAAGTCATTCAACCACTCAAAT
The DNA here is from genome assembly GCF_029784015.1 of Lycium ferocissimum. Classification (NCBI taxonomy): domain Eukaryota; kingdom Viridiplantae; phylum Streptophyta; class Magnoliopsida; order Solanales; family Solanaceae; genus Lycium; species Lycium ferocissimum. The sequence goes on along the minus strand of NW_026723129.1, from coordinate 3,865 downwards.
ACTTTTAATAACATGGAGTGGATGTAAAACTATCCTTTGATCATATAGAAATGAATTTTGGATGAAGATACTTCACTAGAGAAAAACCCCAACTTCAATACCAAAGGAATTCTTGATTTCTATAAACCATAGTGAGCCTCCTTGCACTTGATTCTCTTGATTCTTGGTGTTTAATCTTTGATTTCCCTTGGATTTGTGTTAATATGGTGTGTGGAATATTCTAGAGCTCTCAAGATATGTGGAGAAGATGGGAAATGAAAAATGAGAACTTGGGTCATCTTTTTATAAAAAAAACACAAAGCTGCCCGATAGGATTACACAGACACTTATACGGTCCGTATAAGTGACCGTATAATGTCACCAGTGATGACCCTTCACTGTAACTATTATAAGGACCATTATACGGACCGTATAAAGTTATACGGACTGTATAAGTGGTCGTATAACTCACTTTTTCCAAAATTGCTTTCGTTGATTCGCTTGATCTCAAATCCTTATGGAGCCTTCTTGGCACTTGTTTAACACTTCATTAACCATCTAAGGAGCCCTATAACTCCTTCCCAAGACATTACTAAATAATTGTTAACTCAATACTAGCAAAAACCTTCCCAAACACGACTTATACTTTACTTCCTTCGACGAACTTAGCTCCACCGATTCTTATAACTTTAAAATCTTGTCGTATACACTTTAAAGCTACCAAATACCTTCCTTAAGGTCTTATGGACTTCATGTTCACCTTAGGCTTGCATTAGTCTATTCACAGCACAAAGATATGAAATGTCTGAGGTGTAACAAAATAAGTTTGGGAGGTTGATATAAAAATGGGATCTGATTTAGAAAGGTGGCAAAGTCGCCCCCTTCCCCCCCCCCCCCCACCGCAAGTTGCGGTGGAGATACGGCTTAGCATATAGGATATGTGGGCGCATCTTCCCCCTCTCCATGGGGTGGAGGTTGGGTAGTGGGGGCTTCCAATTTAGGGAGTTTTCTGCCCATATGCGGCCCAGCATACTGAGTATGCGGCCGCATATGGCCCCATTTTCCCCGGTTTCGCGAAAATGCGTTCTTTTCGATTCGTTTGACCTCCAATCCTTATGGAACCTTCTTGGAACTTGTATAAAACTTCATTAACCATTAAAGGGGCCCTATAGCTCCCCCCTCAAGGCATTACTAAAAAATGTATAACTCAAGTGATACGAAACATTCCCAAAACATGACTCAAATTCCAATCTTCCAACAAACTTACTTCCGCCGCTCCGTATGACTCTGAAACCTTAAGGAACATACTTGGAATTATTAGATAACGTCCTTGACCTTATAAGGGATTCATATGCACTTTTAGGCTTGCGTTAGTTTACTCATCATTCAAACGACACCAAATTTCCAAGATGTAACATTCTCTCCCCCTTAAGAACATTCGTCCTCGAATGTTAGTCTCTTAGGGATTCTACAAAAATGTTGCCAGAGTTTCTCCTGTAATTATGCCACTATCATCCTGTCACAACGACCTGAAATATACCAAGCCTGACAGGGCTACAACAACAACAACAATAATGGTCACACACGACCACGAAATCATCAAAAGGAAGCATTACATACCTGAGGACAATGGTGCCTCTATCTAAACATCCTCTGGGAGTGGAAACAAATGTGGATACCAGAACTTCATATCTTCCTCAGCTTCCTAAGTCATTTATTCTCTATTATTGTTTCTCCATAAAACTTTAACTGAAGCTACATCTTTGGTTCTTAATCTCCAAACTTGCCTATCTAGAATAGCAATGGGAACTTCTTCGTAAGATAATTGCTCGGTGACCTGGACATCGTCTACAGGTATAATTCTAGAAGGATCTCCAATGCACTTATGTAGCATTGACACATGAAAAACTGGGTGGACTGACTCCAAGTCCGAAGGTAGATCTAACTCATAAGTCACCTGGCCTACCTTGCGTACAATCTTGTAAGGCCCAATGTACTGAGGGCTAAGCCTGCCTTTTTTCCCAAATCTCATGACACCTTTCATCGGCGACACCTTCAAGAATACCCAGTCATTAACTTGGAACTCTAAGTCTCATCGGCGATTATCTACGTAAGATTTATGATGACTTTAAGCTATCAATAATCGATCCTGAATGAGTTTGACCTTTTCCATGGCTTGCTGAATCAAGTCTGGCCCTATTAGCTTAGTTTCTCCTACTTCGAACCACCCAACCGGTGATCTATACTTGCGCCCATATAAAGCCTCATACGGGGCCATTTGAATACTGGAATAATAATTATTATTATAAGTGAACTCAATAAGCAGTAAGTGATCATACCAACTACCTCCAAAATCCAACACACATGCCCGTAGCATATCCTCAAGAGTCTGAATTGTGCGCTCCGCGTGTCCATCAGTCTGTGGATCAAATGTTGTACTAAGACTCACCTGAGTGCCCAAACCTTCTTGGAAGGACTTCCAGAAATTAGCTGTGAACTATGTTCCTCTATCAGAAATAATAGATACTGGAACACCATGGAGTTGTACTATCTCTTTGATATAAAGCTTTGCATAATTCTCGGCTGCATATGTAGTTCTAACTGGTAGAAAATGAGCTAACTTCGTAAGTGTCACGAACCGAACTACAAGCCGTGACGGGTATCCGGGGCTAACCACCGAACACCGCTCATGCTGTTACTTATCTGCTCTCGTTCACACTATATGCTCATAATCATGTAAAACTATCATCATTTGCAACACTTTTACTTATATAAACGTAAGCCCTTCGGCTATCAAAATAATTTATATATACATGCATATACATGAAGACCATGGGGCCATACTACCCACACATGCGTATCTATGAGCCTCTACTAGAGCATTAGACATATGGACGGGACAGGACCCCGTCGTGCCCAATCATGAATATATACATATATATACCAAAAGAATAATCAATGACACCTCCGGACAATGGAGTGCTCACAAGTCAGCTACTAGCTCCTATAGATCGACACCGTCTCCTTGCCTACCTGTGGGCATGAACACAGCGTCCAAAGAAAACGGACGTCAGTACGAATATTGTACTGAGTATGTAAGGCAGGAATGAAATAAGCATAGTCAGGAAATCATAAGTCATGAGATGAGGATATAACCTGTGCATTCTGCTACATATAGCTACGTTTCATATACATACATCATACATAAGCATATCATATACATTATCATAGCGTGTGCCTTATCATATCACATGTACATCATCATACCATACAAGCATCATCACATCAATCATATATCATCATGTCGTTAACCCGCGTCCGGGTAACCATCATATGTCGCCCACTAGTGGTGTCATGCCCGGCCCTCTAGGCTCGGTGGAATTATAGCAGCCCGCCTTAGCGGTGACATGCCCGGCCATCTTGACACGGTGTAAACATAGCAGCCCGCCTTAGCGGTGACATGCCCGGCCATCTAGGCGCGGTGGAATCACATCATCATCATATATCATGCATTTGTCATCATACATCATGTATCATCATAGATTCGTCACTATCATTCGTTTTATGAACACGTCATGGCATCTATCACAATTCATTATCATTATACATATATCATCAATTTGTATATTAGAACTTGTAAGCAAGTATAGTCGTGTCGGGGTGACGTAAGGTCGTGGACCCCCAACTTCATTATGGAGCATTCGTAAGCATCCTGCCTCACCTTGAAGGAACAAGCATAATGTGAGCGTATACAATGATCAACATCAATGGGCTACGTATAGCTCCTCTAGCTTAATTGGAACATCATATCATAGGCTATAGCATCTCTAGACTTAAGCTTATCGTTATCATTATCATAATCGTAGCATATCTCTTATCTCGTGTG
>NW_026723128.1:0-6937 GCF_029784015.1 Lycium ferocissimum | reverse complement strand
GGTATAATATGACATGATATCATCCCGGACGCGGGACATATGTGGTTAAATGGATCGGAGCCGACGCCTCGGCAATATGATATATTCTATTTTATCTATACATGAACAAGAAATGTTTTTCAAAGAAAGCTAAGCATGCATGGCTTCCGCCCTAAGAGCACTCATATGTACAGGTTACTCTTTTATCTTACGATACGCTCTATATTTCCATTATGTTATTATTCATACTTTACATCCCTTACTATGTTATTATTCATACCTTACATACTCGGTACATTACTTATGCGCGTCCCTTCTTTTGTGGACGCTGCGTTCATGTACCCGCGGGATCGGGTAGCCGGTTGGACGATCCATCGCGATGGGACCTCCCCTCGGCCCGGCCCGTCGTGCGCTCCGTTGATCTGAGCTGCACGGCCCAGTATGCTTTGATAGGTTTATTTACACACATATATGGGTACGGCGGGGGCCTGTGTCTGTCATTTCTTCGGTTTGTACTCCATAGAGTCGCGGAAAGATGATATGTAGTCGTGATGTTATGCGGCCTCGTCGGCATTTATTTTGTTGTACAGTATATATGTGTCGGCCAAATCGGCTCGCGCCGTTACTCTCAGTGCTTATATTTATATGTATATGTTGGCCGTGAGTTCCCGGTGCAGTGTCTCTTATGTTGATTGTTCAAGAAACAGTACAGCTCAATTACAGATTGTGTATGGGCCCAGGATAGTCAGTGAGCAGTAAATTCAAGCATAGGAGTGGTCGGACAGTAGTGGTCGGGCACTTGTTACGGCCCATCAGTTTGGGTCGTGACAATAGGCCTTCGGGCATAGTTGTGGTGATAAATCCATTGGTTAGGTATGGATGTTGTTATGTGGTCATAAATCCACTGGTTAGCCATGTTTGGTGAATACTTGTAATTATTGACTTACTCTATCTTTGTCACTGTACATCTCTTTTATCTCATGGAAAAATAAAGATAATGATGGTGACTCGAGCTTTCATCAGTATTCTTTTGGCATGTATTGATTATATGAGTTGTGATATTGTTTAACTTGGTTCCGTACATGATATTCCCTTTCATATTTCATATTTGATGACATGATGGTAAAGTGATCCGGATATGACCGAGTAGGCCGGGAAAGGAATGATATGGCCGGGTAGGCTTAGGAAAGGAATATGGACTTTATTTGAGATGGCAGAGGATGATTTACAGCCTCCGGGTCTTTGTCGAAGAGTTATTCTCAGCCTCCGAGCCGGAAGTAGTGAGAGGTACATTGACTTCGTGGGTTTCTCATGGGTCATGACTGTAAGGCATTGACCTTAGCATGTGTGTACGGGACTGAGTAGTGGCCAAAGCATTGCATTGCATTAATGCATTCACTCTTGAACTGCTTATTTGACGATTTACATGATGCAATCCTAGTTGCCCCAATATCACCTATGTGGAATCAAGTCAAGGAACCCCAAACATCATAAGGGTTGCACATGAAGATAGGCGCTCGTGAGCATGCATTAGCGCCATACCAAGGATCTCAAGTGTGGAAGATTTCTTGGAAAGATGGTTTGGAGAAGAGGGTTGAAGATGGTCATGCTTGCAATGTGGTTATTACTTGAAGATTTGCAATTTCAAGTTCTTTTCCTAAAAGAAGACACCCAAACAAGGCCCTTACTTCATTAAGGGTAAAAGTGTAATAATGTAGTTGCCTTCTTTTGAGCTTTAGTATAAATAGTAGTTTCTTTCATTTGGAAGAGTTAGACTATTTTGATTATTAATATTTTGAGATTGTAAACACTTTGAGTGTGAGAGCTTGTTTAGCCTTGGATTGAATTCTTGTTGAGAGGATTGGTAATTAGGGATTCCAAATCCCTCTTGGTCATCCTAAGAATTTGGTGTTTCTTTTGTTCTTAATTTAGAGGTCTTAGTTTTCTATAACTTTGGTTGCTAAATTATGTCTTAAGTTGTGTCAAATTATCTATCCTTTTCTTTTCTTGCACTTTAATTCTATTTTCGTTCTTAATCTTGCATCAATTGGTATCAGAGCTTGGATTAGATTTGTTCTATCAAATCTAGCCTAGGGTTTGTTGCTAAAAAAAAATCAAAAATCCTAGAAAACCCCCAAAAAAAAATTGTTTGTTTTGTTGTTTTATTATTAGATTCTTGTTCCTTAGTACGTTAGGGTTTCAAATCTTCAAATTTCGTGTCAATCGGGTCAATATTGAAGAATCCACCTTTTTTGAGTTGAAGCTTTTGAAAAAAACTTGAAGAACTTGAAGTGGGTCTTGTTGATTTGGATGAAATTGGGACTTGAAACTTATTGGGCTTTGTTCTACAAGTCTTGGGCAGTCTAAATCTGAAGTTTGAAGGAAAAACAAGTTTATTTGAAGGTAGTTGGAAATTTGAAATTGTTGGTGTTGTTGAAGATCTTCAAATCTTCATAGGGAAGAAGAGTCTTCAAAAGGGCATTTAATCCAAAGTTTTCAAGTCAATATTTGGGGAAAGTGTTTTTCTACTCCAAAAGGGTAAATACTAGGTTGAGTGGGCCCAAGAACGTCATCAGATCCACGAAATTTGGTCCAAATTTTGAGAAAGTCGAGTTCAACTCGAGAATCACTGTAGCAGAAAAAGAGTACCCTTATACGGACCGTATCTTTTTATACGGAACGTATAAGTTGGTCATGCTTCAGGATCAGCAAAGGCGACATACTGTTTTGTGACATCATCTTATACAAGCACTTCCACGGACCGTATCCTCTTCTACGGACCGTATAAGTAAGGTCGTATTTCTCGAGGTAATTTACATTGATCCAAGTTTCATTTCTCAAAAAAATTTCTTGACTCTCACTGTTGATTTTGTGCCCCTATTCCTTTGGTAGGGAACCAAAAAAAAAAAAAAAACGAGTATAGAAATTTTAAAATTTTCATTACTTCAAATTAATACCTTGGATCAATTGGGGCTTTCCGACTGCGTTTTCAAGTTATCACCTACCCGGGCCCGAAATTCGATTTATTTCCCGATTTTAGCATTTCAATTTTCTTGTGTCTCTTAACTAGTAGCCACTGAGTAGTTGTTCCTACTTGTGTTTGTTAGTTCTTGTGTCCGCATTTCTTTCGTGCTTTTCTTCATTTTTGCTTCGTTGTTAATTTCTTGGTTCAAGTCCGTTAGATTGAATTGAGTCATCCGTCTTTCTTAGTCTAACAAGAATCTATTCTAACCAAGAGTAGAATTTGAACCCTTGTGACTAGTTGACATTAACAAGCACACAATCTTTGGCGGAAGCAATTTGTGAGGCAATTAAAGGTGTGCATAATTGAGTGATTGTGAGTTGATTTTACTAATCTAACGTGTTTGCTTGTTTTGTTGAGTGTCTTTAATCGGTACCATGGCTACGGAGGATGAAACACAAGTTCCCATCGGGGAACTTACACTAGTTGATGTAATGAGGGCCTTGCAAGCCTTGAACGATAAGGTTAGTAGTATGGATGGTCGAATGGAAAACTTAAGAAGTAGGGTGGAAGCAATTGAAGGAGGTAGTAGGGAGGTCTCGTATTCGCCTCGAGTGCAATACATAGGAGGCACAAGTGGAGCTACTCGAAGCACTTCACTTACATTGTCATCCTGCACCTTCCATCATCTATATAACCCCACTCCCCAAAACACCCCCCAAAACACTCCTCAAAACACAACTCTCACCCCACCAAACAACATTCCCATAGGCCAATGGAACAATCCACCCCCACAAGATCAAACTCCAAATGACCACCCACATCCAAATGATCCACCCCCAAATGATCCATACCTAAATGCACCTATGCCACCCCAACACCATCCAAACATCCAATAACCAAATGACGATGAGATAAAAGAACCTATACTCGAGCATGAATGATATGGTGACTAAGGTTGGAGGCAACGAGGGCAAGCACAAGGAGGTTATCGAGGGAGGGGTGGAAGGCATGGTCCTAACCCTCACATGGGTAGGCAAAGAGGGTACCAAGCTCGTGACCATCAAGGTTATGATGACGATGGAGATTTCAATAGGAATCATAGTTATAGAGGAGGGCGAGACACGAGTCTCAATTCCATCAAGGTTACTCTCCCAACCTTCAAAGGAAGTAGTGATCCCGATACATTCCTTGATTGGGTGATGCATTGTGATAGAATCTTCTTGACGAATGACATGTCCGAGGTGAAGAAGGCATCTTATGCCATTGCTCAATTCGAAGGGTACGTCTCCACATCGTGGAAAACTCAAGTGAAGGCAAGAAGAATTATTGGGCTTCCTCCCACACCTACTTGGGATGAATTGAAGGACGTCATGCAGCGTAAGTATGTCACCGAATGCTACAAACAAGAACAACTCAAGAAGGTGTATACCTTAAGGCAAAACAAAAAGAGTGTGGAAGAATACTATGATGAGTTACAAATTGTCAAGATGAGAATCGACTTTGACGAGGATGAGTTAAATGCTATGACTTGATTCCGAGCAGGGTTAAATGGTGACATTGTCTCACAAATGAGACTCCACAACTATGGGAGCATTGAAGAGACCCTTCAAGCGGCTATTGAAATAGAGGAGGGTCTCAAGGAAGACAAAATCAATAAGTCAAGGGGCTATGTGAGTTCATGGAACAATAACAAAGAAGGAGGAATTTCTTTCTCAAATTGGCAAAAGGTTAAGGGCACCATGCAAGAAACCAAGAACCCCTTTGAAAAGAACGCTCAAAATGAGAAGCAAGTTGATAAACAGCCTCCAAAGTTTGCCCCAAAGGAATGAGGTATGAAGGCTCCCATCCAATGTTTTAAATGTTATGGCTTTGGTCATAGAGCACATGAGTGCCCTAATCGAAGAGCCTTTATTTTGAGAGACACTTGTGGTGATGATATGGGGGAATGTGAGGAAAGAGATGATGAGGGTAATCATGATGATGATGAACTTAGAAGTAATGAAGACCAAGATGATGGTGATATCACCGTGCCAATTTACTTAGCAAGAAAGGTGTTCACATGTGTGGAAGTTCCTCAAGAAGGGGAGCTTACCATAACACATTGGGTAGACACTTTTGTAGGTTCCCAAAGAAAAGAATTGCTAACGGAGTCCTCATGTGATGAACTTCCATACTTGGAGGAAAGAAGTGAGCCCATGGAAGAAGATCTTTGTCTTGAGCATCAAGGTAAGTTATTTATCCCTAATACTTCAAGTGCTCATGATGTTATTAATGAAAGTGATCATACACTAGTTGATCCTTTTGATGACCGAATTGAATCTTCTCGCAAGATTAATTTGTGTCTATCTAGTGTTGACATGTGTGAAGAGAATGGTAATATTGTTGAGACCTTGAACGTGAATGGTGGTTTGTCTTTGTGTAATCTTGATAATTCGTGTTCTTGCATTGTTAACCAAAGTGAATGTAGTTGTCTTGATTCCTTTTCTTGCAAAGGCATGAATTCTAGTGGTACAAGTAAGTTTAAGTTGAGTTTGAAGAATGAAAGTGCAATATCATGTCTCGGCAAGAGAAGAAAGAGTAATTTTCTTGAAAGGAAAGATAGCATGATAAAATTTCATTCTTTGTTCTATTTCATGAATGCCATTAAGAACATAGGTTGTGATGAAGGTTGTGCTAACTATTCCCTAGTTGATGTGGACCTTTCTCTTGAAAAAAATGATCCTTTGGTTGAGAAGAATTTGATTTGCTCGATTATTTAAACCCAAACTTGACTACTGATTATTCTTGCAATGTTGGCATTGATAGTGAGTCCTTGTATGATTCTCCTCCATTTATGATGATGATATTCATGCTTGGCTTTATTCAAGATGATCCGTTGCCGATGAGAACGCTGGTAGAGGAAGATTATCTTCATGCTAAGAGTAGTATCATCCTTGAGTAGCCTATGTCAATTGATAAGCTTGACTTTGATGTTGCGAGTGATCTCGATGATAGCTATGTTGATGGTATTGCTTTGGTACATACTTTTCTTGCTAAATTGTTTGCATGTGAAGTCTCTTATGATGGCCAAAAGGCATATGTGTCCAATGGGGATTTTACTGTTATACCCCGTATTTTGGTGCGTTCGGGTAATTTGAGATAATTGTGACTAATTAAGGACAAGACCATATTTTGATCTTGTTGGTACATAAGTTGGTTATGAAAATTTTGGATGTGGAAATATGAGGAAAGGATAAAAAAAAAAAAGGAAATTCACCAAGTGTCTTAAGGAAATATTGGGAAAAGGCTAAGGGCAAAATTGGAATTGGCAAACTATATGTTCATGAAAAAAAAAAAGAAAGAAAAGGAAAAAGAAAATAAAAATAAGAGGCATGTGCCATGCACATTGTCACACCCCGGTCGTGACTAGGGTGTGATGGGCACCCGACCCCTTATTCGGAGCCGAGCGAACCCGCTATCACTTATTACACATATGAACTTATGAATCGGTAGGAATACATAGAACCCTTTTTTTTTTTCATAAAAAGAATCGACATCATATAAACTGGTGACACGAATCACAATAACATATCGGTCGTTGCTAGAAGCGCTCACGCATGACAACCCGAAATGCCGACTCGTCGCAAAGTCTCTAGGCGTAACCATGAGCGTAGCACGTGTATGTTGACTCGCCAACTCTCGGGCGAGGGAGCTTGCCAACATTCTTTGGAACATCTTCCATAATGACTTCTACTCGTCGAGGAATTACTACTTGTATGAACGCCGGCGCCCGCAAGAAGGGCGTCGACAGTAATGTGCGGAATTATGTAAGGCATGAAAATACTACAATAGAAGCGTGTAACATATGAGCAATAGCAATATGAGGGACCCAAGATCATGTAACAATATAGAAGGATAATCGATTTTTTTGTAAGTTGCCTCTCGGATGTCATGCTTGCTTAATATATACTTTTTTTCAAAACATTTTTTGGGCATATACAAAATGAAAATATC
>NW_026723127.1:0-6937 GCF_029784015.1 Lycium ferocissimum | reverse complement strand
TCCCCCCGCAAAAAACTGAAACATATAAAAATAAAAATTAAATTTTCCCTTCATCCCACTTATTCTCGCTAGGGTCCCACATGGCCACAACGAGCGGTTTTCTTCTTCCAACAACTACTCCACATCGACGAGGACCTTTCAATTAGTAAGAAATCTAGGAGGGAATAATTTTTCCCAATCAAAAATTGGGACACCATTTCCTACCGGACAAGGGCCGAATGGTTCCTTTGCTCCTCATTAGTCTTGAAATTTCTAGGGAATGAAATGGTGAAGTGTCTTGCCCTTCAGACTTGCATATATATATATATATATATATATATATATATATATAGCATAGACACGGGTGGTCACGTACCACTTAATCTTCCACCAATTTTCTCAATTTTTCTAGATTATTCCCAAAAGATGAAAATAACAAAGATGACTTAATAAGTCATCTAATACTACACATATTTTTCATACATGTGGCTCCTGTGGCCCACAAGTCAGCGCGTATGGCCACATGATTATTTTTCATGAATTCTTTAGTTTCCAAAACTTCATTTTTGACCCCAAATTTTCCATGAAATGTTCAACTTCCCATAATTCATTTTTGGTCCCATATTTCATGAAATACTAATTTCCATAATTCCACTCTTACCCCAAATTTTCCTTAATACTTCCATCCCATAAAATCATAAGTGACTTATGCCTTAACGCAAAGTCGGAAAAATACCCTTGTCTTTAACTTGTCGCAACTGACTTAAAACGTTCCGACGTACAAAATGCGAGGTATAACAATAAGCCTTGAGTGGAGATTCCCTTCTTACACCAAAACCCTAGTTCACTTTCTCTTGAAATTTCTTGACTTAGATGACTTTAATGTGTTTCACACTCTTGATTCTCGTTGGTTTGATGATGTTGATCATCAATTTCCTTTGTGTTCTCGTGGATGAAGTATGGAACCTTCTAGAGGTCTTGAGAGAGACGAAGAAATGTGGAAAATGAATTTAGTGTAGTGGAACCACATATATATATTGAACTTGTTCACTGTCAGACTTCAACGGACACTTATACGGTCCGTGGAACATTTCACGGCCCGTATAAGTGGTCGTGTTCACCACCGGCTCCGTACATCATCTCTCGGGTGTCATACGGCCCCTTTATACGGACCGTATAATGTTATACGAACCGTATAAGTCAGTCGTATAACTCCTTCTGCCAGAAATATTCTCCGTCGTTCGTTTGATCTCCAATCCTTATGGAACCTTCTTAACACTTGTTTAACACTTCAACATCAATCTAAGGAACTTTATAACTCTTTCCCAAAGCATCATTAGAACATCATTAACTCGATACTCGTAATTCTTGCCCGACACACAACTTATGACTCGCTTTCCTTAGCAACTTTCTTCTCTTACCTCGAATGTCTTTGGAAATCTTAATTAGGACCATTAAAGGCCATTCCTCTCTTATAAAAACATCATACACGTCATGACCTTCATTAGTCTATTCACTGTATGCTAACGGAAAATTTTTCGAGGTGTAACATTCTTCCTCCCTTTTGGAACATTCGTCCTCGAATGTTAAGTCATCGGGAATTCTATAAAAATTTAGCCAGAGTTTCCCCTATAATATGGCACTACCATCCTGTCACAACAACCCATAATAACATTGCCTCACAGGGCCGCAACGCAATAGCAATATAAATTGGCCACACACGACCCATATGTATAAAAGAAAAGCATACATACCTTATAATTTCGATGTCTCATCATAGATCTCTTCCGGGGGATGAAATAGTTACGGGTATGTGGATTTCATCTTCTCTTCTGGCTCCCAAGTCATCTCTTCTCAATTGTTATTTCGCCACAAGACTTTAACTGAAGCTACTTCCTTGTTCCGAAGTCTTCGTACTTGCCTATCTAAAATGGCAATAGGCACTTCTTCATAAACTAGCTTTTCTGTCACCTGTACATCATTTATTGGCACAATCTTCGTAGGATCTCCAACACACTTGCGGAGCGTTGAGACATGGAAAAGCGGATGGACTAATTCAAGTTCAAGGCAAGTCCAATTCATAAGCTACTTGACCCACCTGCGGATAATCTTATGTGGTCCAATATATCGGGGACTTAACTTTCCCTTCTTACCAAATCTCATCACCCCTTTCATTGGCGACACCTTCAAAAACACCCAATCATCAACTTGAAATTCTAATTCTCGCCGGCGGTTGTCCGCATACGATTTTTGGTGACTTTGGGCTGTCAACAATCGATCTCGGATCACATTGACTTTTTCTACTGCTTGTTAAACCAACTCGAGGCCTATTAGTTGTACTTCTCCGATTTCAAGCTATCCAATTGGAGACCTGCACTTTCTTCCATATAAAGCTTCATACAGAGCCATTTAGATACTGGAATGGTAGCTATTATTGTATGCAAACTCAATAAGGGGTAAGTGGTCATCCCAAATACCACCAAAATCTAGAACACATGCTCGTAGCATATCCTCTAAGTCCGAATAGACGTTCGGCTCGCTCAGTTTGCGGATGAAATGTCGTGCTAAGCTTTACTTGAGTACCTAGACCTTCTTGAAAAGATTTTCAGAACTTGGCTGTAAACTGTGCTCCTCTGTCTGTAATAATGGATATCGAAACTCCATGAAGTCTCACAATCTCCTTGATATACAACCTCACATAATCTTCTGCTGAGTATGTGGTTCTGACTGGAAGAAAATGAGCTGCTTTCGTCAGTCTATCCACAATCACCCATATAGAATCATACTTGCCTCGGGAATGGGGTAATCCTGTAATGAAGTTCATGTTAATTACTTTCCATTTCCAGGTAGGAATTTCCATGGCTTGCAATAATTCCCCTGGCTTTTGATGCTCGATCTTTACTTGCTGGTAATTTGGGCATTGGGCTACAAATTCTGCTATGTCTCTTTTCATGCCATCCCACTAATACATCATCTTGAGATCATAATACATTTTTGTCGTTCCTGAATGAATAGAATACCGAGAATAATGAGCTTCTTCTAGAATCCGACGACGCAATTCTGCAACGTTCGGAACACATAGCCTGCCTCGATATCTAAGGACTCCCTCTATAGAGGTTTCAAATGGAGACTTCTCTTTCTCATGGATTGTGTCTCTATAGTGGCTCAACTGAGGATCTTCATATTGCTGTTCTTTTACTTCCATGTTCAAGGACGAAACTGTGGGATCACTAACACTAACTCCCGCACCACCTGAATCAATTAGACGTACTCCAAGACTAGCTAGTTGATGGAGCTCGTGAATTAATTCTTTCTTCTCTAAAGGAACTTCACATAGACTGCGCATTGATCGGTGGCTAAACGCATCGGCTACCACATTTGCTTTCCCGAGGTGGTATAAAATATTCACATTATAATCTTTCGGTAATTCTAACCACCGCCTTTGCCGCAGATTCAACTTTTTTTGTTTGAAAATGTATTGCAGACTTTTGTGATCTGTATAGATATCAACATGCACACCATACAAGTAATGTCTCCACATCTTTAATGCATGAATAACCACAATAATTCGAGATCATGAGTTGGGTAGTTCTTTTCATGTTTCCGCAGCTGTCTCGAAGCATAAGCAATGACTTTACCATGCTGCATCAATACTGTTATATCTCGAAAGTTCACACATTCGGATAATTTGAAATCGTTGCGACGAGCCAAGGACAGGGCTACATTTTGACCTTGTTAGAATTACATGAGTTGGATATGAAAGTGTTAATGTGGAAATATTAGGGAAGGTTAGGGGTAAAATGGAAATTCGTAAAATGGCTTATGAAAATATCGAGAAAGGCTAAAGGAAAAACTGAATTGGAAAATTTGGGACCAAAAGTGCAATATTTGAAAATGGGAAATTCATGAAAAGTGGCCATGTTGGCCAAGTGGCTGAAATGGACCCCACACATTTAGTGGCCAAATTAGATTGGTCCAACCCATGTGTGGGTCATAGACACTTGGATCATTAGTATATGTATATAAAGATGACTAAATAAGTCATCTTTCTCATTTGAAGACTTAGAAAAAAATCTAGCTACGGAGAAAAAGGAGGAAAGCCATTCGGCCATAAAAAAGAAAAAGAAAATTTGGAGCTTTCAATTTTTGATCCAAAAAAAATACTTTCTTCATGTATTCCTACCAATTCAAGGGTCCTCTTTAACATGGTACAATTGTTGAGCAAGAAAACCACTTTTGTTGCAAAATCACAACCCTAGCCAAGAAGAACAAGTGAAGAAGGTGAGTTTTAATTTCTTTTTTATATGTTATTGAAGGTTTGTGTTTGTTTTAGTATATGAAAATGGATGGAATTCATGAAAATATGGAGGTTTGCATGGATGTGGCCGGTGTGTGTGCGTGTTGTGTAGGCAAGATTAGTTAATTTTTATGTAGCATTCTATTTGTGATTGTGGTGAATTCTATGTTTGAAATGGAAGTATGATGAATTTAGTTGAAGTTGTAGGTGATGAAGGTGGCCGTATATATGTGTGTGTGGTGTGAGAAATATGAATTAAGTTCTATGTAATAACTTAGTTGTTATTGATATGTATATTATGATGCAAACGAGAATATGACGATTCTAGTGAAGTTGTAATCGTTGGAAAGTTGTTGTAGGAGTTAATGTGAATTGAATGTAGACTTCTTGCAATGATGGAAAGTGACATTGTTAATATGTGGATTATTGGTGTAAATTATGAATTTGGAAGAGAAGAATGTGTGTTGGGTTGTTCTCGGGTTTGGGATGATTTTCGGGTAAGATCGGAAAACATTGTTGGATTGTTTGAAATATTGTGTGACTTGCTTGAAATGTCCTCGAATATTGTTGGTATGAGTTCGGACTAGTATTTGAATATAGAAACGATAATGTTGGGTTGAATACAAGTGGCTAACTTGAATATAATGAATGTTGTCGACTTATGTGGAAAAGAGTATTTGATGTTAGAATGTGTTTTGAATTGGACATTGATGTTGTCAGTTGATTGTTGGTGTTGTTGTTGTTGATTTGGCCGAGTTGAATTCTCGGGATGTTGTATTTATAGGGAAATGCTGTCAAAATTTCTATAGACAAGCATTCCTTCCAACTTGCATTCTTAAGGCTTACAAATGACATTTGGTAATTGTGACCAATTGCGATTTTGGAGGAAACGGAATTGAGTTTAGGCAAGCGTAAGAAGCAATTAAGGTATGCTAAGCTTGCTTTTCCTTCTCTTGGCATGTCCTAGGTATGTGTTACACCTTGGAAATTTCCCTTAGCATACAGTGAATAGACTTACGAAAGATATGGCGTATAAGAAGTACGGCCAAGCAAGAAATAGTGTGCGATGACTCTAATTAAGATTACCAAAGATATTAGACTTGAAGAAAGAAAGTCGTTAAGGGAATCGAGTTATAAGTTAGTGTGTTGATGCAAAATAGGAGTATTGAGTTATTGATGCCTCAAGGTTATTATGGAGAAGAGTTTATAACATCCCCAGATTTATAATGAAGTGGTAAACAAGTGCTAAGAAGGTTCCATAAGGATTGGAGATCAAACGAAGCGACGAGAACAACTTTGGCGGAAGCGATGATTTCCACGACCACTTCCACGGCCCATAAATGTTCCATGGACCGTGGAATGGTTCGTGGAACGCCAGCAGAAAGGATGGTCGGTTGGTCGTGAACCACGACCCGCCACGACCAACACCGGGTTCCACGGACCATGGAACAACTCCGTGGAAGTCCCGACGACCGAAGATGTTCCAAGTCTTTAAATGTGATCTCACTTCATTTATTTCATTTCCATTCACGTCTTCAACCCCTCCACACCTCTAGAACCTTCCAAACATTCCATCCACAAGAAAACAAAGGAGATCAAGGATTGATAACAAGATTTGAGGAGAATCAAGCCTAAGAAACTCCATTAAAGCTATTAAGGTCAAGAAATCTCAAGAAGGAAGAACTAAGGTTTTGTGCAAGAGGGTGTATTATCTGTCACACCCCGATCTCACTGGGGTGTGATGGGCACCCGACCCCGTAACCGGAGCCGAGCGAACCCACTGACTCTTACAACGTTCTAATTTTTTTTTTTCTTTTGAATATCTACGTCAAGTATACATAATAAGATTTCTGAAATAATCCTTTGTTGCTTTTAAATCAAGTAAAACATGTAATTGTACGTAACTTGTATCATAGTACAACCGACTCCCGAAACCCACAGCGTGTTCAGCAAAGTCTCTAACTTCGAATCGGACATTATGGCATAGCACAGCCGACTCGGCGACACTCGAACGAGTGGAGTTTGCCGACTTCGCTCACAAGCATCTTCACCGGCTTCTATCCGTCTCGTGTCCTGCGCGGTGATGAAACGCGGCCCCGAAGAAGAAGGGTCGAGACGAGCTATGTACCGAGTATGCAAGGTGATAATAACATAATCAAGAATGTAAATATGAATAATAACAGAATAATAATATAGGGCATGTCACGAGATACGAGTAACTTTTTGTACGTCAATGCTCCATAGGCGGATGCCATGCATGCTTAACTTTCTTTAAAAACATTTCTTTTGAAAAACATACAAGTAAACCGCCCGACCACGTAGAGGATCGGTGTGTAACTGCCCGTCCATATCGGAACGGTGTATAAGCCCGCGTCCAGGCCTCCCGCGTCCGGGGTATAATCTGCCAGGCCAGTTGTTATAGCCCGTATTTTATACATTTGGAAATTTCGAAGTCGACGTGAAAAGTTAAGGACAAGACTATGTTCTAAAATTATTTTGATGCATTAGTGGGTTATGAGCATTATTTAAGGACATTGGTAGCATGGAAATATTGAGAGAGACTAAAGGGTAAAAGAGAAATTCGTAAAATGCGTGAGCAAATAACGCGGAAGACTAGGGAGCAAAAAAGAGTAATATTGAGAAAGTTGGGGGCAAAATGGT
>NW_026723126.1:0-6333 GCF_029784015.1 Lycium ferocissimum | reverse complement strand
GTTTTTCTTTCATTTGGGACTTTTTGATGAATTATGAATATTTTGAGTGTTTAGGGTTATCTCTAGAGAGAAACTTGTGAGAGCCTTTGGTAGGCTCTTGTTGATTATTGATTGTGAGAGGATTGGTTGTAGGAATTGATTTACTTGAGGTCATCTTTAAGAGGTTGAGGTGCTATCAGTGTAATTAGGAGGTCTTGGTTATTGAAGAACCTTAGTTTGCCTAATTATTACTATTTTGTCAATGTTTTTTTTTTTTTTTTATCTTCTTAATTTCCCGTTTTAGCGTATCCGTTCTTGTATCATGTCCCTATGTTTATATTGGTGCTGTTCATATTATGAGTTCCTTGACTTCTTAAGTCCCGAAGGGGCATCCATAAGTTGTACGTTTTCATAATGATATCTAAATCCCGAAGGGGACATTCATAAGGCTTCTTTATTCATATGCATTTCATATTTGATTTGTAGGTCTCAAAGGAGACAAATGAAAGGGGGAAGAAGCTCCCATTTTGAACTAAAAGTTGCTCCGAAGGGAGTCTTTGATGTTTTACAAAGATTATCATGCATTTGCACACTTATATATGTACAACATGATTTTATGGGGAAGGGGAAGGGCTATAGCGTTATATATGCAAACCACCTGATCAGTTGGTCCACGATTGACGCGTGCCCGAAAGCTGCCAGCAGAGGGCCATTATGCTATTATGTCCGAAGGGGCAGCGAGCAAGGCAAAGGTATATATACATATATATACACACACATGATGTTTTAAAAGTTCATATGCACATACATGATTATCAGTGTTGAGTCTGTTACTCTTTTATCATTCGAGTCGAGATATATTGTTTCAGTTCAGCCGTACAGACTTGGTACATTATTCGTACTAACGTCCACTTTTCTGAGGCCTTGTGTTTCATGCCACACGGTGCGGACGGTTGAGTGAAGAGGACACTTGCCATAGGATGTTCCGGGCTATCGAAATTTGTTGGTGAACTCCATTTCTATACGGAGTGTTCTTGAGAGCGAGTACTTATGTATGTCCTCGAGTCAGATGCATTACGGGTATGTTGGAGCCCTATTCCAACTTATGTTCTGGTAACTTGGTCCTTGTTAGAGACTTTTACAGATAGTCTCATGTGGATAGTGCGGCGAGATGTCGACAATTGTGTAAGGTGGCCACATAGGTCGATGTGTTCATATGCATTGATTTAAAGATTTTATTGTGACTAAAGGTTTTCTTTGACTTAACGATAAGGGAGAAGTCTCTGACATGATAAAAGAGTTCTATTAAAAGTTTTCATGTTTTACTTGGCCAAGCGTCATTTCATAATTTAAAGGTTCACAAAAAGTTGTGACTTATGAATAGAATGGTAGTATGGCACTCAGCCGAGTAGGGTCTTGGGTGTCAGTCGCGGCCCTCCGGTTTGGGTCGTGACATGGGGTAACGTGTGAATTTCTCTAAGAAACTTTTTGAAGATCTAGAATTTCGAAGTAAAGAAAACCAAGAACAGAGCAGAACGAGTGATGATCAAGAGACGGGGGATGAAAAGAAGGGAGTAAGAAGTGAAAAGTAAAGAAATAGTGATCACGCCAAAAAGCCTATATGAAAAAATCCATAGCGAGGGTTCTGAAGCCGTCCAACCAAGAGAGGATACGTGTTCGGAATTTAATGAGACGTGACTTGAAGAGACGTGACCCTGAGGCGGTTACCGAAGCTGGTCAACTGAAAGGCAACACGTGTCCGAAGCCAAAAGGACGTGATATGAAGAGACTTTTCATTTCCAGCTTATTTTCGAAGTAAAAGTAAACTTACTGGAGAAGTCACCGGGGCAGTTTTCTCCACTTCCCGTCACTTCGGTGAAACTTTGATCCGGAAAGTGTGGGGACTATCTATATACGGTAAAAACCGGATCAACTTGTGTCCGATAGGAACCGAGGTAAAGGTTACAGCCGTCCAAAATGAGGTCAAAGGAAAGTAAGGTCACAACCACCGACAGGCATGAAAACCGAGGGGTCGGGAGTGCGTTCAACTTTGCTTCAACACTGAGGGTATTTTCTTTGAGCCGGAAAACCGAGCCTAAGGCACACTCAATATAGGTTCGGATAATCGGTTATGGGGGCGGAGTCGTAGCGTCGTCCTCGTCATTCCATGCCCGCTTGCGGCGACAACGGTACGGGTGTCGGATCGTACGGACGCAGCCTTATCCATTTTAGGGTTTTTCTAGAAGCGCTTTTCTTACATTGTACTAGGGCCCATTTACTGTTAGCTATAAATAGAGGGCTACCCTTTCCTTTTTGAGGTGAGCTTTTCACTATTCTACATATTGTAATCAGCAAAGTGGCAAAGGAATTTTCTTAAGCATTTTGGCTTGGTTAAAGGAAGCATCCTCTAGACCGGACCAATTCACAGCAGTTATCAACTTGTCTTCTTTAGTTCTCATTATTGTTATTTGCTAATACATATCTCTACTTACTCATTGTTGTCTTATATTATAAATTAAATCTTACCACATATCCTATCAACCACTTACAAATTTAATTGTTACCCACTATTTCTGGGTAAACAACTTACCCTTTTAGTTCGTTTAAAAATGAATGTTTCTTTCCTTATTGGCAACTCTTTAATTTCTACTTTTCATATGGCATGTCTAAGATCACAAGATTAGAGGCATTTTGATATATTGAACATATCTTTAATATAAGACCACAACATTCAAAAGTCTTCTTTATGTTCATGAACTTGAATGTGTGAGCATTGGTGTTGGCTTGATTGTATGGGGTTGATTTGAACGTAAATGGAATGTTGTCGAATTATATAGAAAAGAGTTACTAACGTTGAAAATTTTGGATTAATTGTTGATGTTGTTAATAGGTTGTTGGTGTTGTTTTATGATTTCCAGTTGAATTCCGGGTTATTGAATTTATGGGGAAATGTCCAATTTCCGTAGAAAAGTGCTTTTAATTCCAATCCTTAATAAGTTAGTATTTAAGACGTTTTATAGATCTTCCCCAGACTTGTTCGGATTAGCTTGGGAACCCGGGGTATGTAAAACCCTTTCTTTTTTTTTGGCATGCTTAGATGTAAGTAAGATAGATAGGCCCGGGGGTAACTCTTTTTTGATCCGACATGTTACGATTTATTCACCTTGAAGTTAGACCCCTTTATGTTTAGCTATGGTTTTTGTGTTTTTTATGTGATTGGATAGTAAATTTTCAAAAAGTTTTGCCCCTAAAGGGTTTTATGTTGAATAATGTCTCTAATTTTCCGATGGGGGGGTCGGGACTTCGTAGAAGATTCATAACAATAATGTTCTAATTTTCATAGGGGGGCTGGGATTGGTTTGATACCCCGTGGTCCCAGACCCCCCTTGAAAAGTTCTAACGCCTTTTGAAAGAACTTACAGACTTCATCTTAACCCCCGAGCTGATTATTAATCCTTTTGATCCGAATGAGATTTAAGCATAGGTTACTCACGACTCGCTCGTGCATACGTTGTTATTTTTTCGCCGAGTCCCGTTTTTCACGGCGCACTATCTATTTCGATTTGAGTGTTATGGTTCGTCGAGCCCCTCCGGAGGGGGGCCCCGTATAAATTTTGGTTTGAGTTTTTGGCGTTATGAGGTTTGGAGATATTTAAAGGCCAAATGAAATCTTTTGGGTATGATGTTTATGGCGCCAAAGACGGGGGCGACCAGCCCCCGAGCCCCTGCTGATTTGTTTTTAAAAAGTAAATATTTTATTCGGAATTTGATTTTTTTCCTTTTTTTTCCGAGACCCCCTTTCCGTATTTAGTTTATATACTCAAATATTTCGAGACCCTCTTTTTGGGGGATTTCTCCCCGTACGACCCCCATTTTGTGTCCGGCCCCAGGACTCACTCTCTTTTTGGAGTGCCCGCCCGGACCCTTTATTTTTGGGAGACTCTTCCGTTGTTTAGAGTGTCCATTCGGGGGCGGGGGGGGCCTTTCCCCGTCATATGTTTTCCGTTGTTACTTTTATCCTCGTAAAATAGTGGGGTTTGAAAACTTTCGGTTTGTCCGGTGTTTCTTTTGGGGGCGTCCCCAGGGGCCGTCCCGAGTATATATGTTTGATATTTTTGGAAACATGCCTTCCCGGGTTTGGGGCAGATATATGTTTATATGCGACGATTGAACGACGCCCCATATTTATATGTATAACTATTTGTATACGTTCCGTTTTTGACGAGGGGCCCAAAAACCGGCCACGGGGGGGGTTTTGTGACAAAAATGGTTGTAACGGTTTGTCCGGTTTCGACCGTGTCTATAGAGTCTTGTTTTTTGGTCCCCCTCATAAACAAAACGGGGCATTTAGGATGTTATTTTTCTTTTTTTACCGATCGTGCGATGAGGTATTATCGGGGTAATTCCTTTTTCGGTTATTACGTTTAAAGGAGCCCGAAAAAGGGGGGAAAAGCCCCGGGCAAGGGGAGCGGAGAGACCAGGGCAAGACAGGCCCCACCCCCCGGGGCCCAGAGTGCTCCGGCCCCGAGCTCGCTCACCCTCACCATTGGGACATGGGGGACGGCCGGACGGGGGGGCCCCCGGCCCCGGGGGTTTCCGACCGAGCCCCCCGCTTTCCCCGCCCGGGGGGCGGGGGATGGGTTTGAAGCGATCCGGCCCCGATTAGTGGCGGGGGAAAAACTCGGGGGGGACCGGGGCCCACCGGGACGAAGACAGATAGTTGAGGGCCCCACCACCGAATCGCCCGAGTTCCGGGCCGCCCGGGGGGACCCCGGGGTTCAAAAGACGGACGGGGACGTTGCGGGGAAAAAAGGGTTTAAGAGCCATCGAGTTGGCACATGATCACGGGGTGTAGCGCTTGGGGGATGAGTCCCGGGAGTTGTCTGGGCGGGCCCTCCGCCGCGGACGAGTTTAGAGGCCTTTCTTGGGCCCTTTACCTCCGGGGAAGGCGGGCCGAGTTGAAGATTTGGCCCGGGGGAAGGGGAAGGGGTTATAGCCGAGTTTGATTCATTGGCCGGGGAAGCACCCACAGGGGTTTGGGATGGAGATCGATAGGGTGGGGATCGCTTTTGGTTTATAACCCATGGGATGGCTTCCACCCGGATGGATATTGCCCGGGTGGGGGAGCCCCGGGGAGGGTCGACAAGGGGGGTCGGCCCCGGCAAAATTATAAAGGGGGGCCACCCGAGGGGGCGGCCGCCCTTCCGGGGGAGTCCCGGGCTGGCCCCGGGAAAAGTGAATCCGTCCCGGCCGACGGGGTACACCCCCGCGACGGAGGGGGACCGACGCTGAGGTTGGCCGGCGGGTTCCGAGTTCGGGTTGGAGGGTGAGGTTCGCCGCCCAGGCCACCCATACCGGGGCTTGGGGAGGACCCCCGGGGGAGTGTTATCGTGCTACGGGTGCTTGTTTTCCCCCGGGGCGGCCCCTTTTGAGAGTTTTCCCCGGGGGGGGTCCGTGGTGGGCCCACCCCGGGCCCCCCGGTTCATCGTCCTCTTCTGCTAGCGCCCCGGGGGGGCGGGGCACCCGCCGCGGAGAGGCCGTGGGGAGCTTCCCCCAGCGGGCCCTCGAACCGAAAATGCCTTGGGCACCGGTCAGGGCTCCCTAATGTGGTTCGGATATTATTGGGGTCTTCTCCCCGAGAGTTTTGCATTGATAGACCCAGCTCCACTTTATCGTATATTTCTCCCCCCTTTTCGCTAGTAAAATTGGGATAAAAACCCCCCATGAATTCCTTGGAGCTACACCGATGGGATTTGTTTTGCAAGGGATATAGAGATTGTTCGGTAATTTTAGGGCCCGGGACAAAGCGACCCAAGAGGATATGCCCGGGTTTATGTTATTAGGGGGGATTGGCTAGCTTCTTAACGTTG
Organism: Lycium ferocissimum; assembly: GCF_029784015.1. NCBI lineage: Eukaryota > Viridiplantae > Streptophyta > Magnoliopsida > Solanales > Solanaceae > Lycium > Lycium ferocissimum. The sequence continues at coordinate 484 of NW_026723126.1, read as the reverse complement.
ACCCGGGGGTAGTTCCCCACCCGGGGAACCCGATGGAGTGGACGGGGAAAAACGGATTCCGGGGGTGTTTATTTCATACCTCGGGGGGAAAGAAAGTTGAAAAGGGGTTTTATTTATCTGTTCATGTAAAGACTTGGCGAAACCAACCCGCCGCCCCTGGTTAATGAATTTCCCATGTATTTCCGGGGAACCCGGTCTTCCCTCCCCGGGGGGGTATGCCCCCCTTTTTTTTTATCCCCCCGTACGAAGGGGACCCGGGAAAAAGAAAGAACCCAAGGGGCAAAAGAGGGGTCGTTGAAAAAAGGCCCTGGCCCGGACTTCACCTTTGGGGGGCGCCGGTTGTTATATCCCCTATTTTTTACATTGGAATATTTTAAGCTAGTTGCGATAAGTTAAGGACAAGGCATTTTCCGATTTTGTTTAATGCACAAGTTGCTTATGAATTTTATTGATGGGAAAAATTAAAGGGAAAAATTTGGGGGCT
>NW_026723125.1:0-6414 GCF_029784015.1 Lycium ferocissimum | reverse complement strand
TTAATTTTTGCTTTTGTTTTTGTAAGCCCCTCTTCTTTTAGATCCGATTCAACCCTTTGGGAGCATCAGGAAGTTTCAAATTTTAAAGTCTAGCCTCATGGGTTTAAAATTTAATCGTTTTACAAACCTTTAATAGTGTACTTATGCTTTTTATTTTGGGACTTCTCCGAAGTCCTAAAACCATAAAAGTGTTACTTTTAAAACCCTTTGCCAAAGTAAAACCCTTTTTGGTCACTTGGTGGATGGGGGAAGCCACTTGCCCCGGAGCTCAACGTCTTTCCCCAAGGGGGAGATCATAGATGTGTTTTTGGGTCTTTGAACTTCTGATTCCCCCCAAGAGGCGTACCCCCAAAAGAGGGGGGCATACTTTCCCTTTTAAAGGGCCCTTTAAAATTTTTCGGAGGAAGAGCGCTCACTTTGCAATTTCCATTCAAGAATTCTTCCGATTGCTACCCCGGAACGTGGGAGGTTCACCTTAGTTTAAATTTCGCCTTATCTTGCCATCTTCCCTCCAAAACCGGGGCCCTCCGTCTCATTGTCACGACCCAACCCCGAGCCGCCCGGGCCCCTGGGGGGGCACCCATCGTACCCCCGAATTAGCAAAATATTAAAGATAAAAAAAAAGTCATAATCTAACAAGGACAAGGGGCATCGGGGCATAAGGCGTCACAAAAAAACAAACCTAAACGACGAAATCTAAAAACCCAAAAAACCCACACCACATTCTAGCCTCACAACAAAACATAATCATATAAAAAACCCCCTCCCCCAAATGAATATGTAAAAATCGAAATTTTTTATAAAAATGGCCCAAAATTTTAAAAAAAGCAAAACCAGGGAAATCGGAAATCATGTCCGTCCCGGGGGAAAAAAAGGGGGGCACAAAAATTTTTAAAATATGTAAAGGAGCATGTAATAAAAAAAATTTAAAAATTAGAAAACAAAGTGAGAACAATGGAGACATAGGTAATAAAAAAGCTCCCAAATATACGTAATGCAAAAGAAACATATGAAAAGCCGAAGGGGACCTGAAGAACAAAGGCCTCCCTTCCCGCCCCAAAGCCTCATATTTGAGAGGGAATATCTCCGAAAATCATAACATACCAAGTGGCCACTACCACATAATCGAATCAAATATAGTACAGGACTCATCCCGGCCCCGTACGCATCCCCGCCCCTCCAGAGGCACGGGAAAATGCGGGGGAAAGCGGAGAAATACCCCGGGTGCCAAAAGAAGTTTTAATCCACGAGGGAAAAATGAGAAACTAAATGCAATAAAATAACATATATATGTCCAGACTCAGAGGCATATCAAAGACAAATCCTCAAGAAATCAAGGTCAAGAGACCTTTCGATATCCCCTTGTAAAACATTTTTGGTCGAAGTACGTATCAAAACGTTTCTTGGGACTTAATGGAATATTTGAAATGTTTTTTGTTTAGTAGCTAAAAACACTTAAAAACCGCTCAAAAAAAGTTTAGCCAAGAAAAAATGAAAAAGGGATATCTCAAAGAGGGGCGAACAAAAAACGATTTTGAACTTAATGTCATTAACAAATGTTTTTGAGTAGTCGGATTAAATTTTGGACAAGTTTTAAGCAAGACCATTCTAGTCATTCATGATCTAAGGTTCAATCTTCAAGGGAAAAGGAAAATTAACGGATTCAAAAGTAGGAATATCCCCGAGGGCCAAAATCGAGCCAATATCCTAAGGGTGCCCAAAGGGAATAGGCAAACTTTACATACCCTTTTCCTTTTAAACTGGGAAAAATCCCTCCGTTTGAAAAAACGCAAATGGTATCTTTTCCGTTACTACCAAAACTTGAATTTCCCAAACTTGAATTAATACTTGTCTCCGTTCCCAAAACCCCCCCATAAAACGCACCCCGAGACTTAAACCCCCCAAAACAATCAACAACAACCCAAAACAACATCAAAAACATCCAATCACTCAAAAACCCAAAATAAATAACAGTTTACTTCCGCATAATACATTTTTCCTTCCATACATTTTAACCCAAATTTTTCATACTACATTATTACTAACCAAGATCATTACAATACATTAAGCATTTCATATCATTTCTACCCTATATCCAAATTATACAAAATAAAAACTTTCCACCAAAGTCATAATTTATCCAAATTTAATCTTTAACATCTATTCATAAATATTCCTACCCCCCAAATTCATCAAAAATCATCATGATTCACAAATTTTAAAATCTCAAATTTTCCCTAATGTCAAAAAAATAAAAAACAACATAAGATCCACTTGTTTTATCCAACTCAACCCCTAATTTCTTCATTTACATTGTAGTATTTAAACCTAAAATATTTAAAAAGATAAATCCATCATTAATTCACCCTCAAAACCCGGAACATTACAAACTTCATCCAAATTTTTTTCAACTTTCATTTCTAATACAAACTCCCCAACTAAAACCCAAAAAAAATTTAACTATTCTAATACACCTATTCCTATTCCCACGTTTCTTCACCTTTTAAAGCAAACCCCCTATTTCTATCTATTCTACTCTTTTCATATCCCCCAAAACAAACCCAATTCTAACATAAATAAATGGAATGAAATCTTACCTTTTTCCAAAATTCTTCCCTTTCCCCAAGTGTTGAATAGGAAACCAAAGCTTATTCTTCCAAAACCCAAATGAACCAAGTTTAAAGGGGCCATGAATTAGTATGGAAACCACGAAAATAATTTTTGGATCAAGTTTCTGGGGGCCCCTTTTTTCTCTCTTCAAGGGCCCTTTTATTTTTTTGTTTTCTTGTTTTTCTCCTTCTCCCCCCTTGTCTTGAAATTTCTAAAAAATTTAAATTAATTTTGCCTTTATTTATTTTTAATATCACGGGGCCCCCGCACTGATCATTTCAAGGGCTTGGCCAAGCCGGCGAGGGGGCCCCCCCTTTTTTTGGGGGCCTAAATTTTCCTTTTTTTTTTGGCCCAAATTTAAACCCCGGATCTTTTTTGGGAAAAATTCACGGGACAAATTTTTACAAGTTTCCCAAATTTTTCCCCTTTAACCTTCCTTAATATTTCCGGGGTCAATTTTCCCCCTTAAACACCCCATGCCACTAAGAAACCCCATTAAAACCCTTAACCTTTACCTTTCCCGACTTTTTTTCCAAATTTTTTCCAAATACGCTAAAATGCGAAACATACTGCCCTTGGAATTTTAATGCCCCGGGAAACCTCCCCAAAACCTCCTCTTCCTCCCCCCCCGGTTATTCTTCCTCCCCCCCCCCCTCCTGTCTTATCCCCCACCTTCCTGGGATAGTCTCATATTCTTCATTAAAGGGGGTATTGGTAGGGGGTTGGTTTTGGGTTTTTGGTTAAAAGGGACTGGTTTGGATTTTCGGGAGTTTTGTTTAAAGGGGGCCAGGGATTGCCTCATTCGGGTTGTGTTGGAAAACCGGGATGGGTTTTGTCGTTTGGTTTTTTTAAAAGGGGTTTTTGGGGATGTAAAGTTGGTTTTTTTGGGGTGGAGCTTTTTGGGGAGGGGTTGTGGCTTTGGGATGCAAAGGCAGTGCTTGCCCCGGGATTTGGGGGGAGTGGTATCTTGTGTTTTATCCCCCCCCTTTCCCTAGAACGGGGGGCCCCATTCCCCTTTAACCCCCCTTTTGAACTTTCCAACCACTACCATCCGTTCACCCCATAGCCTTCAATTTCCCCAATTCATTTCTCCTCTCATCTTTTCCCAAACCCCCTTTTTGGTACCCGAGATTTGATTCAAAATCATACCCAAAGGGAACTTGCTATGGTTTTGCATCCCCTTTTGCGTTTTTGCTTTATCACCTTGGTTAGACATGATGACCCAAAACTAGCAAACAAGATTAGTAATAAAAGCCTCACTTCCCCGTTTTAACCCCTCAACCTTTACCACACCGTGCTCTTTCGAAGTTTTTAGAATCGCTCGCCAATCAAATTCCACCGTTTTACCTTTGTGGTAGAATGGATTCTTGGTTTAATAAATTGGGGACGATTTAAAAACAAAAGGGAAGAGCCAATAAAGTTTCGACGAAATAAAACGAAGAAAAATTGGAAGAAATTAGCCAAAAAAATGGGGACACAAGAACTAGTAAACAAAAAGGGGAGGCAACTACTAAATGGTTCCCATTTGAGAGACCAAAAATTGGAATCAAAATGGGAAAAATAAAAAAATTTGGGCCCCAGGTGAAAATTTTGAAAACACCCGGTGAACCCCCCAATTGATGAAAAAGGCACTTTGAAATAATAAATTTTTTTTTTTTTTTTTTTTTCCCCCCTACCAAAGGATTGGGGACAAAAATCAACAAGAACCCCCGAAAATTTTTTTGGAATTGAAATGAATTAAGACAATATTTCACCTTAAAAAACAAAAGGCCCCCTTTGAATTTTCGGGTTGAACTTGATAAAATCGGTCCTTTTTTTGGTTTACGGGCCGTCCTTCGTGTCCGTATTTAGTGATCCCAAAAGGATTTTACCGGAATTTACGACCCCGAAAATTAGGGGCGTTTGTGTTTACGGTTTTTCCCTTTGTGGCCGTATTTAGTGATCCCCAAAAAAAGGAAAAGTTCCTTGCCTTTTCGACCTACGAATACGGGCCGAAGGAACGGTCCGTATTATTTCTTTTAAACCCTATTTAATAAGGTTCCCAAAATTTCCCGGGAGCTCCTTTTCTGAAACGAAGTTTACGGCCCGAAAGGTCCGTTAAAGGGTTTACGGCGTAATTTTCAATATTCTTTTAATGATTTCGTGTTGAACTCGATTGTTTTAAATTTGGATCGAATTTCGGGTTTTGATGACGTTTCCCCCCTCAACCAGTAATTTCCCCTTTTTGGGGGAAAAAAAACTTTTTTAATTTTGACTTGGATTTCTTGGATCTAACCTTTTTCCCTTTTTTCTTCTTTTTACCAAGAACAAAGATGAACAATGAAGAACACTTAAAAAACCCCAAAGTTCCAAATCAACCGTTTTCCCCCCAAATTTTTAGATAGGGTTTCCCTTTTCCCTTTGACAACAAAGCCCCAAAATGAACTAAAGCTCAATTTCACCAAAATCAACTAAAAACCCCCTTTGAGTTCTTCAAACTTTTAACCTCTAATGGGAAAATTCAATCCTTTTCCCAAATGGCTTCAAATTTCGTTTTTGATGTTTTTCCCCCCAAAAAATAAAAACTAACTTCAAAAAAACAACAAAATAAAACCACAAAACAATTTTCAATTTTTTTTTTTTTTCTTTTTTTGGGAAATTTTTGGGAATTTTTTTTTTTTGATTTTTTGATTTCGAATAGGATTAGAAATTGTAAAAAATCTCTTGCCATCCCGTACCAAATGATAAGATTCAACCTAAGGAAACTTTTTAAGAATTCAAAAACAACAAAAAAAAGGGAAAAAAAAAAACCTTTGGGCAAAAAAAAGAGATAAAAGGGTAGATACTTGACCCAAAAAGCGAAATTTATGGAGGGGATATTAAACCCCAACCCTTCCAATCGGATTTCAAACCCTAGAACCCAAGCAATTGAATCAACAAACGACTCAAAAATTCCACAAAGAGCAAATTAATTCCCATGGAAAAACAAATTTACTTTCAACCAGGAAGTAACACTTGGTTAACCAACCCAAAACAATCTATATTAATCTACAACTACCTCTAAAAATCCCCATGGGTTTTTTCTTTTTAACATAATCTAAAATTTAAAAAAACCCCCGTCTAGTTTTTATACTAAAGAGACTTGGGGGCCAGGCTAGTTTTTGAAATCCAAAGAGGCAAAGGGGCCTTTTTTGGGCCCTTTGTTGGATGCTTCCTTTTAAAACCCGAAAAAGGCTCTTAACTTTTGCCTATCCCAAACCTAAATTTTAAATTTTAACCTTTTTTATCCATGGCCCTTTTTTTGTACGTCTAGCCCCCATTTTGATTTCCCTTTCGACTTGACTTTGAGTTTTTGGCCTTCTTTTCTTAAACTCTTTCTTTTTTCCCCCCCAAAGCCACTTTCCATTCATAAAACCTCCCCCCGGGGGTTTGTGCCCTCCTGGGTCTCCAATGCTCCTTTGGGCATCCTCCAGCCTTTTGGGGGTTGGGGTCCCCTGCCCCTTTGAAAAGAAGCCCCGTGGGGCCTAGTAAGGGGCATATCCCCGTGGAGAAACAAAAACCCCGGAAAAGGGGCCCCACAGAAAGTCCGAGTATGCAAAAACATGGAATATAGTAAACGGGGTCATAATCAAAACCGGGAAGTAAAATGCAAAGTCCAATATAAAAGCTTCTAAAAAAAAACATAAATCGGGGCCCCGGGGTCTTTGAATAGGTCGCCCCCCCGTCGTTCCCAAACACGGATCACACCCGGAAAAATTTTTATATCTGTAACCCCAAAATATCCCCATAAACATCATAGCACACCATAACGCTATAACACAACCC
>NW_026723124.1:0-5937 GCF_029784015.1 Lycium ferocissimum | reverse complement strand
CAGGGGGGGGCCAAAAGTGTAGGCCGGCCCCCCCCAATTTTTTTTTTTTTGGGGCCTTTTGTTTTTTTTTTTTTTAGCCCAATTTGCTTTGATTCATTTTTTGAATTTACAAAACCCAATTTCCCCCTAAATTCCTTTTTTACCCTTAGCCCCCTCAACACTTCCGCATCAACATTTTCATGAACAACATATTTATTCGCTAAAATCAAAGTATTGTTCCCCCATACAAAGTCGCACTTATTTCAATTTATTCGAATGTTCAAAATTACTGGATATAACACACAATAACATATAGTTTTCATCTACCAATTAATATATAAGTGGTTTAATTAAATTACCCCCGGGGTTTTAGGAACAAGAAAAGGATACTTATTCTTCATTTCGTTTTTCCCTTCCTGTGTCACCTCTTCCCTATTTATTTCACCACAATATTTCCCAACCCAATCATTAGTACGTAATTTTCAATTTGGCAATAAAGAAGCCACTTCCCCCCTCAAAGACAACTTTCCTTTAAATTGGACATCATCTAAAAAGGAATACCTAGAAGTGGTCCCCTTAAACATTTACGAACTTCGATACAGAAAGAAGGAGACCGTTCCCAAACCAAATGGAAAGGCCCAAACCCTAAAAAGGAACCCCGCCTACCCTACGAATAATTTGAAAGGCCCAATGTATCTCTTGTTTCCCTTCTTCCGAATCTCATCACCCCTTTTCATGGGGATACCTTTCAGAACACCCAATCACCAACTGGCCCAGTGTCGACGCAAAAACCGCATAGCCCCTCTATCGACTGGGGTCCCCAAAACCCTTTTTAACGAGTTTTCCCCTTTTATCAAAAAATTTTTTCCGAATCTTCCCGGCCGCTAACTTAGTCTTCCTACATCAAACCCAAAACCAAGCGACCCGCACTTCCTCCCATATAAGGCCTCGCTTTCCATCCGGATACTGAAATGGTGTTATTATTAAAAGAAAACTAAAAAAATTTGGGAAAGATCACCCCCCCCCCCAAACCTCTCGGTCAAAAAAAAACCCTCGCAACATATTTTTCAAAATCCGTATAGACGCTCACCGCCCGCCCTCCGGGGGGAAACGCTCCCAAGACTCACCGGCCCAATCCCTTCTCGGGAAGATCTCCGAGTTACCTAAACCGAGCCCCCCGTCCGATATAAAAAGGCGGGAACCCCAGAAGTCTCATTATCCCCTCGATGTATAACCTCGCATAGTCCCCCCAAATAAGTGGTCCCGAGGGGAAAAAAAGGGGCCGATTTTGTCCCCATCCACAATAACCCATATGAGTCAAATTCCGGCGTCCCAAAGGAAAACCCGAAACGAAGTCCATATTAATTATTTTTCCATTTCCAAGTCGTATCTCTATCTCTCGTAATAACCCACCACGTTTCGATGCCCCGACCTTAACTCTTTGGAAAATTCGGCACCGAGCAAAAAAACTCCGTTATGTCCCTTTTCATGCCATCCCACCAATATAAACATCTCGAGGCCCGACACATCCGTCGACCCTATAAAAAGAATAACGGCATAATGGCCTCTTCCATAACCTGGGTTGTCGTACCCCCCAACCCCTCGGAACACAATCGCCCCCAACCGACCCCACTCCGTCGGGGAACCCTGAAGGGGTCTTCTTTTTTAAAGCCCTTTTCCCCTACCGTGCTGCAACGTGTCCCTCCGTTCCTTTTACCTCTTCGAGACAGGGGACCCGAATTCCCCGAAAACCCACCATCCCCCGGAATCAAAAAATTTTAATCCAAGGTTCCCAAAACCAAAAATCTCAAAACCCATCTCCTTTTTTTCCGGGTTAAAACGTCCGTCGGGCCCCTAGATTTACGGCCGAGGGGTTCGCTATAACTTTTCCCTTTCCCCGGGGGTTTAAATATCAACATCATAACCTTTAAGAATTTAGCCACCTTTCCCCGTCGAAAATTTCCCTTTTTCGGCAAAGATATTTAGACTTTTTGGATATGTATAAATATCAAATGAACACCATATAAATAATGCCTCCATATCTTCAAGGAAAATTTCCGCCTTTTAACCCGTACTTAGGATAATTTTTTTCTTTTTTTCCGAGTCGTCGGGAGGCATAAAATAACCCCCACGACATCAATACACAACCTAGTCCAACACCCAAGCATCACAATAAATTACATAGCCATCCGGCCCCTCAAAAGAAAGTTGAACCAGAGCCGTAGTCAACTTGTTTTTTCAAGAACTAGAAGTTTTGCTCACAAGCACCTCCCCCGGGAAACCCCACCGCCCTCGGGGTTCCCTTTTTAAAAGGCCCAAAATCGAGGCAAACTTTTCTACAAATCTCCCGTAATACCCCGCTACCCCCGGGAAACCCCGCCCTCGAGGTGTCGGGGTTTCAGGCCAAGTTTTAACCCCAACCCTTTTCCCTATCTACCCGAATACCATCCCCCAATAATATGCCCCAAGAATGCCATGAAGTCAACCAAAAAATTACTTTTGAAAATTTACCAAACAACTTCCGGGGGCTTTAGGGCCCCAAGTACGGTTCCTTTAAAGGTCCGCATGCCCTTTTCCGAACGTGAATAGACTAGAATATCATCAATAAATACAATAACGAAATATTAGGAATGGTTTGAATACTCGATTTATCAAAACCATAAAACCGCCCATACTGTCACCCCCAAAAAAATCACTCTAAATTCATAATGCCCGATCGGGTCCCGGTTTTCCTTTAAACATCCCCTTTCCCACACCATGATAACCCCGACCGTAAGTCTATCTTCAAAAATACTTAAAACACCCTACAATCGGTCTGATCATCAACCCGGGGGATACCTATTCTTTATTGTTACCTTATTCATTTTTCCCATAACAATACACAATCCCAGCCGACCCATTTTTTCTTTTTCTCATAAATAGTACCGGGGCTCCCCAAGGTGAGTGCTAGGCCCCGAAAAGCCCTTTTCTAACAAGTCTCTCGCTTGGTCCCTTTAACCCTTCCCCGCAGGGGTATTTTAAAGGGAAAATAGCCCGGGGCCCAGACCGCAATACATCTATGGGAAAACCCACTTCCCCCTTTTGGGGGAAGACCCGGAAGCCCTCCGGGGAAAACGTCCGGGAAAATTTATTAACTATCGGGATCGACCGGGGAAATTTTTACCCCCCTTTTTATAGCATGCACACGGGAACCGATATAAATATAATTTTCTAACCATCTTCATCGCTTTATAAAATAAACATACCCCCCTTTCCGATGTCGTACCCCTCCACTTATAATCCTTTTTCCCGGGGAAACCCAAATTTAACTATCTTTTCTTACAATCAACGTTAGCATAACAAAAAGCCAACCAATCCATACCCATGATAAAATCAAACTCATTCAGTTAACTCTATCGATCTTCTATGTAAAGACTAATATAACCACCGAACAATTTCTATATACTTGCGCTATGAAGACCCCCTACCGGTAGCTACCTCAAATGGTTCTATCAACCCCGTGTTCTATTCCGATTCTACTTTAAAAAAGGGGGGATATATATGATAAGGTAGAACCGGGGTCTATCAAGAATACGTCCCGGGGGAAAATTGATAATATACCGAAAAACATTCGGGGGACGCCCCCGATCCCCCCTACTAGCCAAGCGGTTTAAAGGACCGCCAGAACGAAACTCCCCCCGGGACCTCCCACCACGGTCGATGTCCGGGAAAACCGCCCCCCAGGCGTACAGGTTCAAACGAACCAAAAAACCCATCCCAAAAAAGGGGCCCAGCCACACCACCCGTACCCCCTAAAGGACACCCCTTCATATGGCCCCGACGGCCACAAGAAAAAAAAGCACCCGTAGTAATACGGCATTCCCCAAAATGGGGATTCCCAAACCCAAAAACACCGAGGCAAAGGTGGCCTCGACCGACTCGAACCCCCGTTCATCCTGAACCCGAAGCTCGGGGGCCCCGACCGGCCCCCCCGAATACCCCGTGTCGTCAAAATCCCACCCGTGGGAAATTGGGTGCACTCCCTGGCCGGGGCCCGGGGAAAAATATCTAATTGGGTTTCCGAGGGCCCCCCGCCTTTAAACTCACCAAAAATTCCGGCCCCCCCCTAGCCGTCTTACGCCGGCCTTTTTTTGTGATCTCTATCCCCGGGGCGACATCCTCTGGCCCATCCCCTTTACCCCCCCGCATATGCCCGTACTCGAGCAATATCCATACCTAGTCAAGAGCCACTACCCATTAAACCATCAATCAAATAACAATCCCCCCATCACATAACGATGGACTCGTTTCCGCCATACCCCCCAAATAGTAGGCGCATATCTAGCTAAAAATCAAACTCAAGACTATACTCTCGAATGCCCCCCCCACCCCCTCAAATGTAAGAATCTATCAATTTAAAATTTCCCCCCACCGTCACACCCCAATCTCCCCGGCATGAGGGCACCCAACTTTTACTTAGAGCCGAGAAACCCCTTCCGGCATTCGCAAAGGGAAACCAAACATATAATAAAGTATTTTTACCAAACCAAAAAAAATTGAAAAAAACTCAATTAATCAAAAATCGAATAAGTCAACCCCGACATATGGGTTTCACATGGTCGCTTTACCAACGCAGACTTTCTTAACATACAACCACGGACACCTTTCGCAAAGTTTTCGAGTAAATACTTGAATCATAAAAGGGGGAAGGGCCCTAACAACCCGTACACACCCCCGATAACTATAATGACCGAGTCGTTTCCCAAAGAAAATGCACACAATCCCACCGTTTAAAAACCCCCAACCATCCAGTGAATATTTTTTACCCCAAAAAAACCCGGGGACCGTGTATGAACACTGTTTTGGAAAGGGACGTCGACGAATAATGTCCCTTTATATGGAAAGAATCAAAAAGAGAATAAAAAAAGCCATAAAAGTACGAAAAACCATTTAAATATGAATACCCCAAGGCAATGACAAATGAAAAATATACGCCATCCCCCGGCCCTTTAGAAAGGGGTTTTTGGAAAATAAATATATACCGACCCGCCCTCTACGAGGCCCCGGGGAAGAATCATATATATATCGTACCCCCCCTTTTTAGAAAGGGGGACTCGAAAAAAATAATCATATAAATATAAAACCGTACCCGGGCCCCCTTTTGGGGTCTCGGGGAACAATGTAATGAAACCTGACGAAAACATACCCGCCCGGACTAGAATGATATATTAAAAAGCAAGATGAGTAGAATATCGCAGGGAACCATAGCAAACTATATCATCATCCCAGACCAATTTGAAAATTGAAAAACCCAACACTTGAGAATCAAAGACAACTATCATGTCAAGCACTATTGAGAACTTTGAGTTCCTTGGGGGTCAATATATTCATTGTTCCCCCGTTTTTTGTAATTCATGCCAAAAATAAAGAAAGGGTGGCCTTTTAAAATATTTTTTAAAAATGGGAAAGGGGTTGAAACTCATAAGATTATTTTGGGAAATCTTTGAATAACTTGGGAAAATAACACCCTCGAAGTCACTATGGATTATAATACCAAAATAGAATTCCCAAATTTTATAGAAAACATTTCCAGACAAATGAAATAGCTTTTCCGAGATCAAGAACATTGGCCATTCTAAAATTTCTTGAAAAGAGTTTTTCGGGGGTTTATAAAAATTGCCCTCCGTTTTTCTTCATAGGGGCCATGCCAAAAGAAAAAAAAGGGGAAAAGCCTTAACATACCTTGTCGCTTTCGAACCATAACTTAGGTCTCGGTTTTAATTAATCACAAAAAAATACAAATATGCCAAAAAATTAAAAAAGGGTACTCTTTCAAACTAATCCTTAATTTACTTAGAAATCTAACGATATTCGGGTAGCATCTTCTTTTTAAAAATTAATAATCCTCATGATTCCAATTTATCCAAAATATCAATCACAATACCAAAAAATATCAACAAATACATATCCAAATAGAAT
>NW_026723123.1:0-18895 GCF_029784015.1 Lycium ferocissimum | reverse complement strand
TGAAAGGGGCATATCCATCCGTCCCCGGACCCCATTTGTACAATCGGTCCCCCCTTATATATACGGCACCCCCGGTGGTCATTTTTTGCATATGGCGCTTCGGCCGGTGAATCAAACTCCCTTTGTACTCCCGGCCCCCGCCCCCCGGGCAGCGGTCACCCGGCTCGCCTCCCTCCCGGAGCGAGAAAATGGGCCGAAAAGCCTCGTAAACCCCGTATGGGGGGGCACCTCCCCTCGGACGGCATCCGACTCCCCCGATTGTGCTACATCGTGCCCGGTAAGATGTCATCTCGCCGACTCGTTCCGGAAGCACTAATCACCGTGGGTTTTTGCTCGTCGGATGAATTTTGGGGGTCCTGCGGGCTTTGACCGAAAAACTCAGTGGCCCCAAGTGAAAATCACGGGGGTATTTTTTCCTGCTGCCAATCCTCCACCCCCTTCGGGGCCCCTTTTTTTCCTAAGGATCAACCGGGGCCTCCAGGTCCCGTCTGCCCCCGGCTTTGCGGGTCGTGCCAAAAAAAGTAAATGCATTTCCAAAATATCAAAATGTTACTTAAAATATAAGCATGCAAGGGCACGGGAAATAGGGTGCCGGTCGATGGCGCCATCACCATAACACCAAAAAAGTTTCAAATTCAATCTGTCACTATCATACAGACATCGCCTACAATAATGCGCACGACAACAGAACCGGCCCGGGAACCGGCGAACGATATCATAGTAGGCACGAGCGGAGTAGTGAGGAATCATATGCATAAAATCATAGTCATAATCCAAAAGATAAGTAAAATAATCATACTTGAAATCGGAATAACGATTACAACATTTTTCTTTCAAAAGTTATCGAAATTTCATAAAGGGACGTTGCGGGACCCACGGACGAGTATAGACCCGAACTGAGCCCGCTATGAAAAACGTACTCATCTACATGTCATACAACCTCCTACGAAAATCTCAAAGCAATTCGAGCTTTTCTGTGAAAGTTATGAGCATTTAAAATTTTGGAATCGCTAAAGAATGAACTTTAAAACAAAAATCAGCTTTCATGTAATCTTTACAAATTATGAATTCCAAGAACATAAGGATCAATGTTTCGTAATGTCAACATAAGAATGCCAAGGAACAAGTGCGATTCATAAACATGCTCGGATTGCGAGAATAGAGTTTCCTCGCGGCTTATATCATAGCCTATTTTAACTAAGGCATGCCGAAGAAGGAAGGTTACTTTACATACCTCAAACGCTCTCCAAAATGATCCAAACTTAAGCTAAATCAACCTATGATTCGGGCTGCCCACGATCTATAAACAAGCCATAAAATGCCAAACATTAGCTAAAGACTTTTTGGGCATTAAATTCCAATTTCGCCCTTAATTCTACGAGAAATTTGAAGCGCCCCGTAAATAGGCTACCCCGAGAATTTAACTCGGCCATATCAATCAACAACAACAACAACAACCAACCTAACAACATTAATAATCAATCCGAAAGGTAATACAACAATAATAGCTCTCTTTTCCATCATTCAACAACTTTCAAAATTTCAATTCAACGGCTTAACTTCAAGCTAACATTGACGCTTATACATTCACATACTAACCCGAACCCATACCAACAACATTTAAAGACATTCTAAGCAATTCATACAACATTTCCAACAATCCAAATTTTCTCCAATTTGGCCGAATTCAGCCCAAACCCGAGAGCCTCACTTAAACCATTCCTCATTTTCAAATCATGATTTGTATCCACAATTCACATTCTAACAATGCTATTATCATCAATATATAATTTACATTAAATGTACAAAAATCTCCAAATCAGTCCGCAACAATCACAACCTCAATTTGAGCCATTAAACATTCATTTCCAACATAGAATTCATAACGACGACGACTAAAACATTAAGCAATATCAATTCGTTCATTGTCATATAATATGACCCATTTCGACCAACACTACAAATATACATATATGGATGATTCTCAATCGTTCTTCACCTTACAATGATCATAATAAACTAACTAGGTATTAATTCATAGTTTCAACACAACACAACAAACACCTATTTGCACGGCTCAACCACCACACACAACTCACTTCCCCACATTCCATATTTCATGATTTTCCTCCGTTATAAGATACTACAACAAGCATACAACCTTTATAACATACAAAACATAATCAAATCTTACCTTTTCTCTTCAATTTCCCAATAGCCTAGGGTTTCCAAAGATGAAAAATAATGGATTGATCGCTCCAACGACACCTCCACGCTACTTAGGGACCTCAATATAGTGGGTTTACATCAATGGAATAATTTTGGAAGAGCTAAAAATGGAGTTGGTTTTCTTGGTCACTTAACCGAGAGCCTCGCTTTTGGTGCTCTTCAATCTTCTAATTTTTCTAAGTGTGGAAATGCAAATGAAGACTTGTGGTCATCTTTTACCACTTAAATGAATTGCACAATTGTCCCTTGGCCCACATTAATGTGTTGTCCCAATTAAAAGATGACACAAAATTGTGTGGGGTCCCTCTCCCACTATACACGGCCAACCATGGAAATTGTGGATGATTTTCAACTTTCAATTTTATCACTTTTGGTCCCAATTTTCCTAATTGTTCCATACCAATAAATTCATGCACAACTTATATCTCAAAATAAAATCGAAAGGTCAAAGAATCCCGACTTTGTATCCCGAAATAGTTTTGTCATTAACTTATCATAATTAATCCGGATTGTTCCAATGTACAAAAATACGGGTTCTAACAATATCATACCCAACCCGTTTTGGGACTGAGTGACATAAGTAGATAGTCATCCTGTACATATGTATATATAACGTGTCAGGCCTACAGTGAGGGACTCGGTGAATAAAGTCATCATATGCCATCCTGGCCGTCATCCCCGTATCATCATATCATCATATACATATACATATAATGTGTCTCGGCCATCTAGTGAGGGACTCGGTGAACAATGCAGTGGATCTGTGCACGAGAACGTGTCCTGGCCCGGGACTCAGTGAAAGATGTAACAACAGTATGCACGAGCAGAGTAGTGAGTAACCATATGCATATAAATCATCTTTTGAGACTCAATAGATAAGTAGACTAATCAACGCTTGAGTATCAGGATAATAGTCATACTCAGTACTCTTTGAATATCATTATGAACTATATCAAAATAAAGCCTCAGGGATCATAGCCATGTATCAAATTAATACGAGACAGCTTATAAAAGTTATGGTCATTAGTCATTATAGAGTTTTTAGGGAATAGAATCTTTCATGAATCATTTACTATCCGATCATATAGAAAGCTCGAGGGCAGTAGCTTGACTATTTTAAGAATTCTAATACCAAGAAGTGAATAAGAATCATAATACATGCTCGGAACTTATGAATAGAATTACCCCAAAGCTCATATCATTTCATACTTACATCTAGGACATGCCAAAAGAAAGAGAGGATAGGCTTTACATACCTTTAGCATTTACTCGCAACACAACACGTATACGCCGCCCAATAGTGTCTCAACCTACATCAAGACGTCAAGAACTACGGTTAAGTTACGGGGAGATTCAAAATGTATTCTAACGTTAGTAACTCCTTTCTAGATTATTAGACGACGTTTCCCTTATATTCAAACCAACCACATATAACCAAGTCGCATCACTAATCATACATTCAAGTATCAACCCGCGACTATTCAAACATGACTCGAGAACACTTCGGAGAACCCGCACAATATTCCAAACAGCCCAACCAACATACAATACAACGTGCAATCTTCCAAGTTCAACAAGAATAACCACAACGCATTCTTTTCTTCCAAATTCATAAACTATACCAATAACCACATGTTAACAACATCATTCACATAAATGCAAAACTATATTAACATCATTTTAGCTTCTACAACAGCCCACAAACAATTACAACTCCAACTTGAACCATTAAACCCTTCATTCTCATCATAAAATCCATAACAACAACAACCAAAATACCAAGTGAAATCAATTCACTATCTTCCCTTAAAACAACCCCTACACGGCTTGGATAGCTTTCCAACATCAACATACACAATTTTATACACTCAATTAACATATATATATATATATATATATATTCATAACGCATCCAAACTCATCCTAAACCATATAAGAAGTGATCAATTCTTACCTTAGCACTTAACCCTTCAATCGGCTAGAATTTACAAATTAAAAGGACAAGGATCCTTGCTTCCCTTCCATGATTAATCCTTGGTTCCATGACCTTCATTTGATTAGAAACACCAAGATAATTAATTGGATCAAAGCTTGAAAACTCCTTCAAAGTTCGGCCATGGCCGAGAGCCATTTTTTTTATCTCTAAGTTTTTCTAAGATGAACAAATGAGTAGATGGTTGATGAATGAGTCATCAACTTACTATATATAGGATGTCCATGGGCTGGACATGTGTCCCACTCATGGCTTGAGCCAATCAAATTTGGCCATGCCATGGGTGGGGCCCACACGGCCACTTATGGCTTAATTAATGAATAATTAAACTTTAATCCCACTTAATAATCTAATCATGGTTAATTAATTCCTAATCTCCATTAATAATTTTATACCAAATAAAATTTATAAGTACTTGTGCATTAAAACAAAATCGGAGGTTAAAAGTCTCTACCTCGGATCCCAAAATAGTCTTGTCCTTAACTTGCCGCGATTAGCTTAAAATATCCCAATGTACAAAAATACGGGATATAACATTTATTCTTGATCGTTACCTTATTCAGTTGTCTGTAATCAATACATATCCGTAAGGAGCCGTCTTTCTTTCTTACAAATAGCACGGGTGCTTCCCACAGGGATGAACTAGGCCTTATGAAGCCTTTCTCGAGCAAGTCCTTTAATTTCTCTTTTAACTGTCTCAACTCTGAGGGAGCCATTCTATAGGGAGGAATAGATATGGGTTTTGTATCCGGTAGCATATCAATAGCAAAATCAATCTCCCGCTGGGGGGGGAGGGAAGCTCATCGGGAATACATGCGGGAACTCTTTCACTGCGGGATGGGCGAAGAGTCGGCGATTCGGCTTACCCCACATCTTGAACCCGAACTAGATGGTAAATTCAACCTTTAGTAATCATTTTCCTTGCCTTGAGATAGGAAATAAACCTACCTCTCGGCGATGCTGTATTTCCCTTCCATTCCAAAACTGGCTCTCCCGGAAACTAGAAGCGAACCATCTTCATTCTACAATCGACATTGGCATAGCAGGAAGCCAACCAATCCATGCCCATTATAACATCAAACTCTACCATTTTCAACTCATGTAAATCAGCCATAGTACGGTGATCACAAATCACAACTACATAATTTTTATATACTTGGCTAGCTATTACCAGTTTACCAACGGGTGTCAATACCTTGAAAGATTTGATTGACTCCGGTTTGACCCCAAATCGACCCACAATATAAGGAGTAACATATTACAATGTGGAGCCCGGATCTATCAACGCGAGATACGTAATATATGAGAAAATATCGATAATATGTGGCCACTAGAGGTGCGACGATAGGGTGTATACGATGGGAAGAGGCCCGGATTGCCTTCCACCAAGATCCTTTCGCGACACGAATGCATAAATACGGTCTTTGCCGAGGACTCTAAAATGAGAACCTAAGCCACTCTACGACTCTGAGTAGATCTGTAAAATCTCCCCGTAAACCGTGGAGGCACACTAGTCATCGAATGGCCCGAATGCCGAAAACCTTGCCCTCGGAGGGTGTATACACCCGATGAAGACCTCTTGTTATAACCTCCGAGCTCATGCCCGTCTCCTTTGTGGTTGTTGGCTTTCCTCGACTGGCCTTTCCACCAATCGAGGGACGCGATCACACATCCCATCCAAATGTGGTCCTGGAGCACTCGCGGCCGACCACATGTATAGCAAACATACTCATGAGCCTAATCAACAATACGGCCTCATTGGGCAACGTAAGTTCACCCACAACTATGTATATCTTACAACAACATCGTAGCACGGGTAGCCTTGCTACGACTAAAAGTGACTCTAAAATGAGAACCCCACCAACCCCTATGTATGTACACAAAAGAATAAAACTGCGACTCCAAATCAAATAGAGCTCCTCTATGGGTCCGGAGTGAGTAGATCTATCAAATCTACCGGCCCGTAAACGTCGTGGAGGCACACTAGTCATCGAATGGCATAAGAAATAACATAAGATAGGAGAGTCGAATGCCTAGAAAATTACTATCTTTTCCCTCTTTAATGCTTACTTAATATTAGTACTCCCGACCATAAATGTTCGGTTTCACATACCCGGCCATATCTAGGCTCGGTGTCATTCATACATTATAACCTGTTATTCGTACCCAAGCTCGCGCGCGATGCCCCCCCACTTCCTTAAAAGCTCGGTCTCTTTGTGGTTGTTGGCTTTCCTCCAAATTCTAGGCGTGGTCTTAAATGCGAGAATACATATCACATAGTCCATATTACGTCACGAAGGTTTATGTCTACGCCTCTAATAGTAACAACGAGAACACATATCCCTCACGAATAAATATATACACATATAATAAAGGTCCTAGGCCACTCTCCAAAGAATGGAGTAGTCCTAAATTTCGATCACCCGAGTGTCTGTGCCTGCGCGGCATGAAACGCCCCCAGATCGGTACGGAGCATGTACCTAGCCAAGGAATTATCGAAACAAATATAGTTATCAAAAAACTCATGATTATCGTGCAAGTCCATATCATGTCATCAAATCATTATGTACATATTCTCGGCCCTCCGGGGAGGGACTCGGTAAATAAAATCATGTAAACACATGTGTATAATCATCATATGCCCGTACCGGCCTATGCCTATATCCAAATGCACACTGGCCGCCATCCCCATATCATCACGATCATATCATCATATATAAATATATAGCAAAATATCCCGTATTTCATGCATTCGGATAATTCGAGAAAGTCGAAATAAGGACGGGGTCGTTTTCAAGAATTATTTTAATGTACGAGCTGTCGTGAATATTATTTATGATTATTATAAGTATGTATTGTGAATGGTCATATAGATGGGCCGTGAAAATAATGCGGAAGGTTAGGGACAAAATCCGAGGGGCAAAATGGGAATTTCACCCAAGTTTCATGAAAATTCCATGTACACGTGAAAAAAAAAGATGATAATTAAGTCATCTTTGTCAAGATTTCAAGAAAATTCTAGAAAAAAATAAATAAAAGGAAAAAGGGAAGAAAAATCTAGAGAGGGGCATGTGCCTCCATGCAATATATGCAAAGGAAGCAAGAAACAAAAGGAAAGAAGAGGAGAGACACCATGGCCTATTCGGCCATGGTGGTGTCCCCGAACTCTTCAGTATTCCTACCAATTTGGAGGTGCTTTCTTCAACATGGTATAATTGTTGGGATAAAAACTTCTCTTTGTTGCAAGTTGGCAGCTTTAGCGCGGAGTTGTGAAGAAAGGTATGATTCCATTCCTTTTAAGGACATGTTTGGTGTAGAAATAATATGAGAACATGGAGCGAGTATATGTGTGTGAATAGCCGTATAATCAACATCGTAATATATTGTATTTAGCATAAGAAATAACATAAGATAGGAATGTGGAGTGGCATGTGTGTGGGTTGTAGACAATAGAATTTGATATTTAGTTGATCTAACATGTGGCAATGGATGAAAAATCATGAAATGTGTGTGTGGTATCCGTGTAGGGGGCTGTTTTTTGGTAAGTATGAAACCTTCCATCTTTAATTATGTTACTTACTTATATATTGAGTACCATGTACCCGTACTCATAAGTAGGTTTGAGATGTTGTGTTGCGGGTTCTATGATGTAAATGAGTTTAACGACTTAAATGGACAAATCGTGCTGCGGTGTCAGATAATGTGAATCAAATATGCTTACTTGTATTGATGACCATAATGTGGTTAAATGTATGAGTTGTTAGTATGGTTGATAGTTTTGTGCAGTTAATTCCAATTCTTTGGTGATGTTGATTTGCGCGCGCGGGATAGTGCATTTACGTCACACCCAAAGCTTCATGAATAGTAATTGGTAAGCATGACCAAATCGGTGTTACATTTGGAAAGCGACGAAAAGGTAGCCATATGTCTTAGATGTACTAGGCTTATTACGTGCCTCGGGATACTAGAAAACCGAAGTTGAATTTAGTCCATTCGGTAAAGGTTAAAGGGCTTATGTTTTTTTGTAAATAAATGTTCAAATGCTCATAACTTTTGAAAACGAAAAGTGAAATGACTTGAAATCTTCGAGGGTAATTTAATAAGACATAATGACCACATTTTTAGGTTCGTTAGAATTGATCCGAAGGGTGGGCCCTCAACACCAGACCTATGTATATTACTAATTTCCGTACGATTCTCAATAGAAACAAAATGTTTTGAAACTTATACGTACGAGAAAGGCACGACACCACGCTCACGTATATACATATATCAAGCGCTACGATATAAATACCGAAATAGAAACTCCGATATATACGAGAATATATAAGCTTTGGGTATAAGTAAGTTGATATGAATATTCTCTGAACAATGTTCTCCTTACACGACCCCGGATCGTTTGGAAAGTCCGACGGGTTTACCTCTAATAATGCTAACTCGGCGGAACCATATGACGGGACGGGGCCTCATATGCATATGTTTCTGCACTACTACGAATAATAAATATATACACATATAATAAAAAGAGTACATGTTCTCAAAATGCGAGCCCGAACAAGGGAGCTCTCCAAAGTAGCCGAGTAGGGATCCTAATTTCCGCGCTCACCGTTAAACATATGATTAAGGTACGCATGATTTTATCTCGGCATGAAACGCGACCCCAGAAGAAAGGGGTCGGTACGGAAGATAAGATGTCTTGAGCATGTAAAGCACGAATACAATATATAGAACCATAACCGAACCTGGAATATATCGAAACAAATATAGTAATCGGGAAATCAAAAAACTACTTTGTGAAACATATATCGTGCAAGTCCATATCATGTCATCAAATCATTATGTACATATAGCGTACCCGACCTCGTTATTAATAAGGGAGGGACTCGGTAAATAAAATCATGTAAACATCATGTGTAGTAATCATGTAATCATATGCATATGGGGGCCGTACCCGCCCCTCGAGTGAGGGACTCGGTGAATAGGATCATCAAATGCCATCCTGGCCGCCATCCCCATCATCACATCATCATATCATCATATATAAATATATAGCGTACCCGGCCCTCTAGTGAGGGACTCGGTGAACAATGCAATGAGACTGTGCACGAATACGTACCCGGCCGGGACTCGGTGAATAGATGCATTGAGGCATGCACGAGCAGAGTAGTGAGAAACCATATGCACACAAATCATTCCAAAGACTCGATGAAATAAGTTAGGCGAACCATCATTCGAGAATCGAAACAATAGTTATATCAAGTACCTTTCGGACATATCTCGGAACTTATCAAACCGGACTTAGAAATCATAATTACATATTGAAATCATATGCGTAGCAATCCTCATTTAAAAAGCATAAAAATCATGATCCTAAACTTGTCAAATAAGTAGGGAATCCATACTCGGAAGTCAAGGTGAAAATGGTATTAAATCTTTCTTAAAGGTCATTAAGGATAAGCATAGAAAAGCCGCGGGCCCCACGGACGGGTGTCAACCCCATCCGAGCCTGCCTATGAGCGTTGGGGGAATGTTATGTCTCATGAAGTTACCTACTAGGTTTCGGGGCGATCCGAGCTCGTCTACGAAAGACGGGTGTTCGAAGTTTTGGCGTCTTTTAAAAATAAAATTCTTACCAAAACTTTTGAAGTTTCCATCAAATGAAAACATAAGTACTTTAGTTAAGCTACATCAAAGAAGTAAATATTTAGAAGCGAATAAGATACGTATATAGCTCGGATCACAAGAGTGGAGTCACCCCGAAGCTCGTATCACAACCTAATTAAGACTAGGACATGCCAAAGAAAGGGAGGGTGAGCTTTACATACCTCGGTCGCTCCCTAAGCGAGTCCAACTCAGGTCTCGGCTCTCCAAGGTCTACACAACGTCAATAAATATCGAACATTAGTTGGAGACATTTAGGAATTCTATTCCAAACGAACATCAAATTCTACCGAAATTTCGGCAGCATTTCCCCTGTAAATACACCAACCCCGAGATTTCAACTCGGTCCAATTCATCAACAACAACACCAACAACCAAACTAGCAACATTAATATTCAATTCCAACGCATTCTAACATTAAATACACTTCTTTATATAATTCAACAACATTCATTATTTTCCATTCAACTACTCACATTCAAACCAATATCAACGTTTATACATTCAATTACTAATCCAAAACCATTCAAATAATATTCAAGAATGCTTTAAACAATTCACACAATATTTTCAACAATCCAACCAACACTCCAATCCACCCGAAATCCTCCCCAAACCCGGGAACAACACCAACATACTTCCTTCCTTCAAAACTCATAACTACACCAACAATCTATAAGTTAATAGTGTCATTACCATAAATACAAAAATTACATAAGGATTACATTGCCTTCCAAATCAGCCCACAACCACCATAACTTTAAATTGATTCATTAAACTTTCATTAACAACATAGAATCCACACGGCAACCATAACCACAACACTAAATAAAATTAATACATTCTTGGCACACATACTACACATGCACGGTTTCTACACCATTCACACGGCTACCACATCAACATGCCACTTTCATGATTACCATCCATTTCTACACATTACAACAATACAAAAACATGCTAAACACAATTAATTCATCCCCTCCTACATCACTACACACACACACACACACACACATATTCGGTCCAACACCAACATCCATATTTTCATGATTTTTGTTCATTTCCGTACTTAACAACATACATAAACCATGCATAACATGTAAAAGAGAAGATTAAAGCATACCTTCTTCTCCCAACTTCTTTCACTCGGCTAGCCTTGTTCTTGCAAGAATAAGAGCTTTGTTGTTCTAACAACTACCTCACGTTAAAGAGCACCTTTCAATTAGTAGGAAAACTAGGAGAAATTATTTTTGGGATGAAAATTTTTGGCCTTCCTCTTTCTCTAGCTATGGACGAATGGCCCCTTATCTCTCCTCTCCCATTTTTTTCTGGAAATTTCTAGAGGTGAAGTGAAGAAATAAGATGACTTCGTCATCTTTTAATAACACATAGTAGCCAACCATGTGTCCATGGCCCACATAACCACATGGCCGGCCACCTAGTCCTTCATTTCTCTTTTTTTTTTTTGTTGAATTTTCAACTTTCCAAAAATGGAATTGCCCCCAAATGCTTCTTTAATATTTCCATGCCCATAAAATCATACACAACTTATGCTTTTAAGACAACAAAAGTCTCTACCTCGTATCTCGGGATGGTCTTGTCCTTAACCTATCGGGGTTGACTCGGATTATCCCGACGTATAAAATACGGGATATAACAAGTATCATCATCATCGTGTTCATTACCTCTTTCTTTAGAGGATCAACTATCATATAAAGGAGGTAACAACATCGTGAAAATATCGAGAATCATGAGCTTTAGTAATTCTAGGGATGGAGTCATTTGGAAGAAATTATGAAACTCATGTGAAGGTATGTAGTAATGGGATCATGCCTCAAAGAAAGAAGGGTTAGCCTTACATACCTCATCATCTTCTTAACTACTTAACGCTCACCGTCGAGCTTGAGAAATCTACATTTAGAAGGATTCATACCATGGTTAAGCCATAAAGATACTCTTAAGTTCAAACTAGAATAATTCATGAGTTAATGAAAATTGGGTAGCATTTCCTCCTATTTCATCGACTTCCGCCATATCACAAAATAAATCGCAAATAACGATAATAACATCCATAATATCATAATCAAGTACTCACATTCTAAGTCTTCAAAATTCATTCTCATGTTCAACTTATACTAACAACTTCACACCAACCCATTTCCCAATTTCATACACCGCTTCCTTATCATCATTATTACCTTCCATAACAAGATTATATCCATATTATACTAAGAATCATAACTTAAGTTAGCTTACTACTCAAAAACATCATAAAAGCTACATTTAGATGTCATTTTCTACTTTCTTCTTCCACCCAAGTTGTTCAACAATCAAGCATTCTTGATAACATGAAATAAGCATGAAAACTAACCTCTTATCTCATAAGAATGGGCTTTGGAGCAATATATCACCTTGAGTGAAAATCCTAGCTTCAATATTCAAGTTGTTCTTGAAGTCTATTAACCCTAATGAGCCTTCCAACACATGAACACCTCAATTCTTGCTATTTGATCTTTGTTTTCTCTTGGGTTTGAGTGGAATATGCTTGGAGAAGGGTTTTTGAGCTCTCAAGACTTTTGGAAAATATGGGAAATGAAATAACATAACAAGGGTCACTTATATAAAAAAAGAAAAGCTGGCCGACGGGATTTATATGGACACTTATACGGTCCATATAAGTGACTGTATAATATCACCATTGGTGACCCTTCACTGTAACTGTTATACAGACCCTTATACGGACCATATAAAGTTATACGACTTTCTCTCGTTGATTTGTTTGACCTCCAATACTTGTGGAACCTTCTTGGCACTTGTATAACACTTCATTAACCATATAATAGGCCCTATAGCAGCCCATCACGACATTACTAAATATTTATCAAGTCAACTGTCCTTTCCAAACACGTCTTGCATTCCACTTGCTTCAACAAAGTTAGGCTCATATATTCATATAACTTTGAAATCTTATGGTACGCACTTTAAGCTACCTAATACTCTCCTTAATCTCATAAGGAAAGCTATAATCTCGAGCACTCATGTTCCCTGTCTAAGGTTCAGGAATCTATCAGGTCTGGCCTGTCGAATCTCTGGCAGTAAATAATGTTGAAGGAAGGCATGTACGAACTCTTGCCACACGGGTGGAGGTGCATTAACCCCTCTTGAAAACACCAAAGTATCATACCAATAAACAGCCATATCTCGTAATCACCCGCAATGTCCTCAGCATCCCATCTATAAAGTTCTATGGGTCCTCGTCTGGCTTCGACCCAAGGAATTCTAGAGGGTCTAGATTAATAAAATTATGAACCCTGGCACTAATAGCCCTATCACCAAGACTAGTACCCTGACGTTGGGCCTGAGCGGCTACTAATTGCATCAATAACTAAATAGCCTCTCTCATCTTATGACCTGAGGTATCTGGTAGAGGAAATGAGGGCGCTGGAGTTAGAGCTGGGGCTGGAGCTCCACTATGCTCCTTTGGAGCGGGCGAAGTATGGGAGGACCGTGATGGAACATCATTCTGGGACTCACCCTCCTCAACATCTGTAAGTGGTACCCATCCAGTTTTTCTACCTGCCACTGACTTGCCCTTCTGGGCTGCTGAAGCTTTCCTCGTTACAAGCATCACTGAAATCATAACACACGGTCAGGGAAAAGGGAATCCTTACGACATGGCTCAATCACACGATCTAAGATGAGAAAGAAAGGTCAATCCTTTGTAAATTCCCTGTAGCCTCTTGTTTATATGTGTGGCGTGCTTCATACCCATAAACAAGACTCGACTGGACACCACTCGTAGACAAACCCTAGGACGAACTACTCTGATACCACTTTTCTAACGACCCAATCGGAAGGCCATGACGGGCACCCGGAGCTAGCCTACCGAGTACCTCAAAACGTACATCTCATAGTCATATTTGAGTAGGCCATGAAACTAACTCATAAATATCTTATCTGAAAGGGCACATGTATATACGCATATATATATATATATATATATCATTAGCTGTGCCCCTATATAAGCCGACAAGGCTATTAAAGGATATAATAAAATATAGACCGCAAAGGTCATAAGACATATAACTGTACACATCTTTCTATGAGCCTCTCCATAGAGTACATAACTTAATAAGGACAGGACAGGACCCCGACTGTCACGACCCGAATTACGGGCCATGACGGGTATCCGGGGCTAACCACCGAACACCACTCATTCCGTTACCTATATGCTCTCATTCATAATACTCGCTCAAGTGCATGAAAATATATCATCATTTGAAACATAATTACTTCTATAAACATAAGCCCTTCGGCTATAAAAATAATATATATACGCATATACACATACATGTAACTCATGGGACCATACTACTGTTATACCCTGTATTTCGTACATTGGGACAATTCGGGTTAACTATGATAAGTTAGGGACAAGATCATTTCGGGATATGAAGTCGGGACTTTTGACCCTCGATTTTGTTTTAAGACCTAAAGTGCTCATGAATTTGTGGGCATGGAACAATTAGGAAAATTTGGGACCAAAATTGGAATAATTGGAAGTTGGAAATCATGCAAAAAATACCATGTTGGCCGTGTGGTGTGGAGGTGGCTCCCACCCATTTTGTGTCCAATTTTAATTGCTCCAACACATGGTGTGGGCCATAGACACATGTGCAACTCTTGTGGAAGCTTAAAAGATGACTTCTAAGTCATCTTTATTCATTACAACACTTAGAAAAAAATAAGGAGTTGGAGAACCACAAGGAGAGGCTCTCGGCCAAGAATAGGGAAAACCCAAGATCAATTCAAGCCATCCCAAAATTATTTTGTTGATGCAAATCCACTAATTTGAGGTCCCTAAGTAACGTGGAAGTATTGTTCGGGTCATCCAACCATTCGTTGTGTCAATTGCAAACCCTAGGCAAATTGTGGAGTTGAAGAAGAAAGGTAAGAATTGATCATGTATTATGTGTTATGAATGTTGTATGCATGTTTTAGTATGTTAAAATGGATGAATATCATGAGATATGGCATGTTGGAGTTGAGGTTGTCTGTGTAGTGTATGGCCGTGTGTGTGTGTGTTGTGTTGTGTTGTGTTGAAGCAATGAATTAAAGTCTAGTTAGCATGTTGTGAGTGTTGTAGAGTGAAGAAATGGATGAGAATCATCAATACGTATATATGTAGTGTTGGCCGAAAAATGGGCCCTATTATGTGTCAAGGAAACGGATTAATGTTAATTAGTATCTTGGTAGTTGTCGTAATGAATTCTATGTTGGAAATGAGAGTTTAGTGACTCAAGATTGATGTTGTAATTGTATGGGCTGATTTGGAGAATCATGTGTATTTAATGTGATTTTTATATCTAAGAGAATGACATTGTTAGAATGTGGATTGTTGGTGCAAATCATGATTTGGAAGTAAGGGATGGATTATAATTGTGTTCTCGGGTTTGGGACTGTTTTCGGGTAGATTGGAACAATTGTTGGATTGTTGGAAATGTTGTATGACTTGTTTAAGATGCCTTTGAATATTGTTGGTATGGGCTCGGGTTAGTATTTGAATGTATAAGCGTTGATGTTGGCTTGAAGGTAAGTAGTTGAATTGAATATGTTGAAAGTTGTTGAATGATGAAAAAGAGAGTTATTAATGTTGTATTGCCTTTCGAATTGATTATTAATGTTGCTAGGTTGGTTGTTGTTGTTGTTGTTGTTGATTTGGCCGAGTTGAATTCTCGGGGTTGGTCTATTTACAGGGGAAATCCTGCCCAAATTTCTGTAGAATTAAGTGTAGTTTGGAATTAAATGCCTAAACGTCCATGGCTAATGTTTGGCATATTATGACGTTGTGTAGATCTTGGGGAGTCCGAGACGTAGGTTGATATTAGCTTGAGTTGGAGTAGCTTGGAGAGCGTTTGAGGTATGTAAAGCGCAACCCTTCCTTCTTTTGGCATGCCTTAGTCGTAAATAGGCTATGATACGAGCCTCGAGAAAATTCTACTCTCGCGATCCGACCATGTCTGTGATTATTATTTGTTTCTTGGTCTTTGTATGCATGATATGACGAAATATTGGCCCTATGTCTTTTGTATGACTAAGTTTCAAAAGTTGCATAAAAGTTTGGTTTTTAAAAGAGTTTTGTTCCTAAATGATTCCGAAAACTACGAAAGTCCGTAACTTTCACAGATAGAACGGGATCGCCTCGATATGCTCAAAAATGATTCCATGATGTATGATGACTATGTTCTCCATAGGCGGGCTCGGCTCGGGTCGACACCCGTTCGTGGGTCCCGCGGCTTTCCTTGGGTACTTCTGACGACTTTTGAAAGGATATGACATGACTATTATTTCGATTTCATGTACGATCAGTTTACTTATCTTTTGAGATTGTAATAATGATTTGGTAACATATGATGACTATGACTTTCATAGGCGGGCCCGGATTGGGTTGAGGCTCGTCCGTGGGTCCCGCGACTTTTTTGTGTATAGTTCTGATGGTTTTTGAAAGAACTTAATATGACTACCTTTCCGACCCCCGAGTATGACTATATATTTATTTACTAAGTCTGAAACGTAGATTCGTACACTTATGATTCCGATACGTAACTATGATTCCCGGAGTTCGGTTTGATATGTTCCCGAGTGAGATTCGGAAGAAAATCTGATTTGACTGCTGTTTGGGCTTATAAATGATGGTTCGTTTTGATTAACCTATTAAGTCTTTGAAATTATTTTAGACTGTATTTGGTTACTCATGATTCTGTTCGTGTACTCTGTTGTACATTTTTCGCCAAGTCCCGGGCCGGTTAGGTTATCGTGCGCACTATGCTATATTCTGAAGTATGACGTGTATTTCGAAATATGAACATGATGCGAAGTCCGATATGATATATGATGATACGATATGATGTATGATGATATGATCAGTTGGTATCAGATCGGTTCGCCGAGCCCCTTTCGGCCGGGAACCGGGTATGTATTATGATGTTATGATGTGGCCGGTACGCCGAGCCCCTTTCGGCCGGGTACTGTGTATATATGTTACGTTATATGTTATATGTATGAGTTCTGTAATATGATCAATTGGAATCGGAGCCGGTGGTGGGGCAAACCCAATGGTGAGGTAACATTCCACACTGGTTTAGGCCAATCCCACATTGGTTTAGGCCAATCCCACATCGGTTAATGACATCTCATATGATCGGTTATGATGTTATGATGTGTTACGGTATGTATATTGTCACACCCTAATTTCCGTTAGGGCGTGATGGGCACCCGACCCTTATTTAGGGCCGAGCGAACCCGCGGACTCACATAATATTCATACTCACGCTGGCTCTCAAATCATGACACACATGCATAGCAGAAATTTTCCGAAGAATAAAACGCTTTTTACCTTCCTCAAATCAAAAAGAATTTATAACATATGAAAACATACAGAACTTATAATACAATACAAAATAACACTTCGGCTTACATAGCCGCTTACATAATCGACATCTTATACCCACGACACTGTCTGCAAAGTCTCTAACTCGGAACATGAATCCATATCATAATGCTCAGACACGGCAGCACTCCGGAGAAAATGGAGCTCGCCAATCCCGCTGGAACATCTTCTGCTAATATCTTCAACTCATCTGGGTGTACCTGCGCGGCATGAAACGCAGCCCCCGAAGAAAGGGGGTCAGTACGGAATATGTACTGAGTATGTAAAGCATGAAATATAGTAAGCGGGATCACACTGAAGTAAAGAGTACAGAAAATCATAAGACTTGCCTTTTTAAAACATTTGTCATGCATATGCATATTTCGGTAAGTAAAATCTTATCATAATCATATCGTTATATCATCGAACGTATATACCGTACCCGGCCCTCTAGTGAGGGACTCGGTGAGTAAAATCATGTCATAATCATGTATGCATGCAGATGTACATATATACATACCGTACCCGCCCCCCAGTGAGGGACTCTGGAATAACGACCCGCCCCCGCTAGCAAAGTGGACCTCGTATGCCATCCCGCTGTCATCTCCATCTCATCACATCATCATATCGTATATGTATATATATATATATATATATAGCGTACCCGGCCCTCTAGTGAGGGACTCCGTGAACAATGCAGAGAAGTTGCACGAATGCGTACCCGGCCCGGGACTCGGTGAAAGACATATTAAGCTTGCACGAGCCGAGTAGTGAGAAAACCATATACAATGTCAAACAAATAATGTGCGCCAAGACTCGAAAGAACAATCCAGACGATAGATCATTTAAAGGAAATCAGCCAATAGCCATAGATCTTACCAGTTGCGACGAACTATGTCAAAGATAAAACCTTTGGGATCGTTTGTACATGGCAAAATATATCATAGAACTCGATGGAATAGTCAAAACGATCACTTTTCAATAATCGGAACTTAGTCTACAGTTGTACTTGCATAACGCTCAAAATAAGTCAATTAAGTCAACGTGAAAAAAAATCTCGGAAGTTGGGGCCCACCTCGGGTCAAGGCGAGGTGGCGTACGTAAAACTACGAACATTGGGCTTTATCGAGCCACCTATGAAGGTCTCAAGGTAATTCGGTTCCATTTGTGAGAGTTATAGATGTTTAAGCTATTTTTCCAACAAAACATAAAGTATCTAATTCAATTCCATTGAATGAAAAAGGGCCAAATCTAAGCTCGGATTCCTAGAGCAGAGGTCGCCCCGAGGCTCGTATCAAAACCTATTATGCCTAGGACATGCCAAGAGAACAAAAGATGAAGCCTTACATACCTTATTCGCCTTTCTCGCCGTCCAAACTCGAGTCCCGTTTTCTCCAAAATCTACAAATGGTCATAGTTACCAAACATTACTATAAGCTTTTAGGGAGCCGAATCTTGAAGTAACACTTGTCTTACATAAATTTCCTGGCAGCATTTCCCTGTAAAATGCGCCATCCCCGAGAGTCCAGCTGCCAAAAATTACAACAACAAATGGAGAATGTAACCCCCCCACAATATCA
>NW_026723122.1:0-6897 GCF_029784015.1 Lycium ferocissimum | reverse complement strand
TATGTTCCCGTACGTTATTACTCATGAAAAGTCCGTCACACGTCCCCTCGATGTGTATACTCTCCTTACATGATGTGCTACAGTTCTTACTATGTTGTTACTGTTCATGTCTTACATACTCGGTACACTATTCGTACTGACCCCTCTTCTTTGGGGGGCTGCGTTCATGCCGCGCAGGTACTCCCAGACGGACTTAAGCCGGCATAAAAAGGTGTTTCAAGTTGGCAAGCTCCGATTGCTGCGGAGTGTCGCCGAGTCGGCGTGTGCTATGATGTCTTGTCCGTAGTTAGAGACTGTGACAGTGGCGTGAGTTATGGGAGCTTGATTTGTATAACGATACGAGCTTTGTACGGCTATATATTTTATTTGATTTAAAAGCAACGAAGAGTTTTATTGTGTATGAGTAATCCTATTAAATATGTTTGCTTTAAAGGTTCAAAAGAAAAAAAATTCAGTACGTAGTAATGGTCAGCGGGTTCGCTCGGCTTCGGTTACGGGGTCGGGTGCCCATCACACCCTGATCAAGATTAGGGTGTGACATACTAGGCTTGAATTTGGACCTTGGGGACAACTCTACTCTTCGGAATCTACGTCCGAAATTGCCCCTTTTTAACAGAGAATTGAATCAATTATGTTGCTTAATGGTTGGAAAAGTTGTCTAAACATCTAGAACTTGAACAAATGGGACTAGAATACCTTAAAACTATCACGAATGATATTATGAAGTGTAAAATACGTAAATTGGGTACGCCACCTCATTTGGACCAGGCGATAAGGGCCCACAATCCCCGAGACCTATGTATATTGTTCTATTTGCCTTATTTTCCCGTAATTGAATGAAACGCTTGCTACATGTCTTAAAGTTGTTTAAGTATTTGGTAATTCGGATGCGAGTATCTCCGGGGTTCGGCTATTCTCCTGCATAAACGCTTCGGTACGAACGTGTACGACCCAACCCCGTAGTGCCGTGACTAGGCCCGAGTTGGGCACCCAAACGCATTCGGGCCGACCCGAATCACACACACAGTGAAAACATGCGCCGATACAAATATCAAACGCTACTTCAAACACATCTCAAACTCAGACACATACATATATATATATATATCGAAAGCCGATAAGGCTATCCGATGGCGCACTGGCCCAAAACATATAGTATACAAACACAACTGTACAGGGTAGGCACACAACCCACATATACATCTACGAACTCTAAACAAACCCAACGAGAATCATATGACGGGACGGCCCCGCCGTACCCACGAACACACACACACATATATGCACGAACGAGTATATACCAAGATATAGGGCCCCGGATAAAGGAGCACTCCAACTCGGCAGGATAGGTCTCTAGGCGGCGGGTCGCCAAACGGTCGTCGTACTGGGCATGAAACGGCAGCCCCCAGAAGAAAGGGGTCGGTACGAAATATGTGCGAGTATGCAAAGCGAGAAAAATACGAAGAACAAATACGGGTCACGCTCGCAAACGAGAAGTGCGAAAGCAAATACTTCTCCCAAGACGCCAAATGTTTATTTTCAAAATAGAAAACATGCAAAAGGGCACGAGAAAATATGGTCGCGCGTGCCGATGGCGCCATAACACGAGATAACACCGGAGAAGGTTTCAAATCTCCGTACAACCCGGGAACGCAACACATCATCGCAACACATCATAAGCCATATCACGATAATCATAAACGGAACCCGGCCCTACGGCGAGGTCTCGGGAACCGTAATACGCGATAACACCGGAATGTATCATAGTGCGCACGACAACAAAAAACCGGCCCGGAACCGCGAACGACTAACAAACCGCACGAGCGAGTCGCGAGTAACCAAATGCATAAAATCATTATCATAGGTTCAAAAAGTAAGTAAAATGACCGTGTTGGGAACCGGGAAATCGTCATACCAAACTCTCTCAAACGTCATCGGGAAAGTACAAGGAAGGTCGCGGGACCCACGGACAGCTGTCAACCCGCAGCCGGGCCCGCCTATGGAAATCATACTCATCACACGTCATACAACCTCCCACGAACGATATCGAGGCAATCCGAGCCCTTAGTCGAAAGATTTTATGAGCATTCGTAGTTTCAACATCGTTTAAGAATAAAACTCTTTTGAAAACCAAGTTTTTTATGCAACTTTAAAATCAATTTTTCCAACAACATCAAAACCAATATTTTCTCACATCAACATACGAGTACCAAAAGACAAACGCGAATCATAGACATGCTCGGATTATACGAATAGAATTTCCTCGAGGCTAGTATCATAGCCTATATTGAACTAAGACATGCCAAAAGAAAGAAGGGTTAAGCTTTACATACCTCGCTCGCACACAACGCTAATCCAACTCAAACTTATATCTCGAACTCCCCAAGATCTACATGACATTAACAAATACCAACGTCAACCAAGCATTTAGAAGTTCATTTCCAACTAACACATAATCCTACGGAAAATTGGGCAAAGACTTCCTTTATAAATGGACCAACCCCGAGAATTCAACTCGGCCAAATTCAACAACACAACAACCAACAATCATTCCAACAATATCCACAATCAATTCAAACGCATTCGAACATTAAAAATCCTTCTCCACACACACATTCCAACAATATTCCAATTATGCTTACTACGACTACATACTTACAAACCAACATGTAATCAAACTAACGCATATTAAATTATCAATCCAAAACCACTCAAACAACATTCAAGAACTCTTTAAACAATACACAAAATATTTCAACAATCCAACAAACTCTCCATTCCACCCGAAATGATCCCCCGAACCCGAGAACTTCAACTCTAACGCATTCCTCGATTTCGAATCATGATTTACTCCAACAATCTATACTCTAACCATGCCATTTCCATAAACATAAAAATCACACTAAATACACAAAATCCTCCAAAACAGCCCATACACTTACAATACCAATTTGCATCATTAAACTCTTATTTCCAACATAGAATCTACATAACAACAACAACCAAAAATTCCCAAGAAAACTAATTCATTTCTTAACACATACAAAGGGCCATATTCGGCCAACACCCATATATGTCTACTTCATGATTTTCATCCATTTCAACACTCCACAATAACCAAACATACTACATAAAACTCATGCACCACCTTTAACACAACATACACACATGCACGGCCAAACTACCATACACACGGCTTCACTTCAAATACAAAACCTTCATGAATTTCATCCATAACAACATACAACAACACACATAAACCCTTCATAACTCATAAATCAAGATTAGAATTTACCTTTCTTCACAAATCCTCAACTTGTCCAAAGTTGGCCACGGATGAAAACGAGTGATCCAACGCTTGAAACAACACCTCCACGTTACTAAGCACCCTCAAATTAGTAGGTTTGCTTAGGAGAAATAATTTTTAGAAGGCTAGTTCTTGGTCTTGATTTTTTTGGAAAGTGGCCGAATGGGTGGTTTCCCTTTTTCTCCAATGTTCTTGATTTTTCTAAGAGATGAAAGTGAAGGGAAAAGATGACCTTGTCATCTTTTTATTACACTTAATGGCCAACCATGTGGCCATGGCCCACTCCTAAGGTGGCCGGCCACATGGCTTATTTTGTTTCCTCAATTTCTTTCAATAATGGCCAACTTCCACAAATTCCATCTTTGGTCCCGAACTTTCTTAAATGTTTCCATACCAATAACGTCATACATACTTAGGTCACACGACAAAATCGAAGGTCACACGTCCCGACTTCGTACCCCGAAATGGTCTAAATCCTAACTTTTCATAGTTAACCCAAATCGTCCCGTTGTTCAAAATACGGGATGTAACAGAATGATCTGATTTGAATATTTTGATATAAGCATTCTGATATAAATTATTCTGATATAAATATTCTGATATAAGTATTCTGGTATAAGCCTTCCGATATGAGAATTTCGACATAATCAATACGTTATGAACATTTGGTATAAGTATTTTGACACGAGTATTCCGATATAAGTATTCCGATATAAGTATTCTATTATAAGTATTCGGACGTGAGTCTTCGATCCGAGTATTTTGATATGAGCATTCTCTCGTAAGCCTTAATGTTTCATGTACGATTTCGGATCGCTTGAAAAGTCCGAAGAGGTTTCGTATTTCAAACGTTTATAACTTTCCGATACCGGCTTCTGAAGAACCCGAAACTCATTTCGAGCCTTCAATGTTTCAAAAGTGTATCGTATTCAATGAGTCGGATTTATGTGCATATGGTTTCTCACGACTCGCTCGTGCATGGCTCAATGTATCTTTCATCGAGTCCCGGGTCGTGGCATGTTATGTTCTCGTGCGTACTCTACGGTATGATTAAGATTCACCCAGTCCCGGCCAGACATGTTCTCGTGCGCATTCCTTTGCATTATTCACCGAGTCCCTCGTACTTGCGGGGTCGGACACGTTATCCGTATGTATTTACGATTTGATGGTATATTGTGGATGGCGGCCAGATGGCACATGATGATTATTCACCGAGACCCGGCAAAGAGAGGGCCTAGACACGTTATGTATATTTGGTACATGATTCCGATACATGCATGATTCCATATTACCGAGTCCCCTAACAAAGTGGCCGGACACGTTATATGCATATGTGATCTATGATTTTGACATGTATTGATGAGTCTATCTACCGAGTCCTCATGAGGGGCGAACACGTTACACGCATATAAAGATATGTTACTTTTGACATATGATGATTCGTTCGCCGCGTCCTTCGCAAAAGGGGCCAGGTTCGTATTCCGTGTAAATTCTATGTGATTCCGATATTCATAATCTAATACGTGTCCGAAAAGTAAACATTCTCGGAATTCTGTACGTTCGGTAGTTCCGTCCGGCTATATGACCCATCCGAATATTCCGTACGTTCGTATCTCCGTCCGTATAAGAAGTCATCTGAGCATTCTGTGCGTTCGCATTCCGTCCGATACATAATCTTATCCGAATAAATACGACGTTCGCATCCGGCCCCCGACGTGACATCTCCGGTGCACTCTCGTATTTTTGCACCTCCTCGGACACGCGGTC
Source organism: Lycium ferocissimum (assembly GCF_029784015.1). Taxonomy (NCBI): domain Eukaryota; kingdom Viridiplantae; phylum Streptophyta; class Magnoliopsida; order Solanales; family Solanaceae; genus Lycium; species Lycium ferocissimum. Next base: position 1,823 of record NW_026723122.1, on the reverse strand, counting down.
TCGTGATTGTAAAATAAGCATTTGGTACTACGGTCGACCTACTTACTTTCCGTACCTTTTCGGCATATGGGACGGTATGTATGGATTGTGTTTGAAAGGTAAGGGTTCCATTCCGAGTAGTGTATGCCCTGTAGTTAAATCCGTTTTAAATATAGTTCGTCTCTCTTGTGTTGCATGCCTTGCATACTCGGTACATATTCCGTCCGACCCCTTTTCTTCGGGGTCGCGTTTCATGCCGCGCGGTACTCCCCGCATGATTAGCACCGTTATAGAAGATGTACCACTCGGATTGGGTTCGAATGGCTCACGGAGTGTTGGGCGAGTTAGAGTTTGTATGATATGCTTTACGTATGGATGTTAGAGACTTTGCGGCATGTGCCGTCGCGGGGCGTTGTCGGTTTATGTCGGCCCCGTCAGCCCGATACGTTATATGTGTTGGTTCCTTCGTTTGACTACGAGTTTATGTAATTTGAAAGCAACGAAAATAATTATTTTGAAAGTTGTATTTGTATTTTATCTTTTATTAAGAAAAAAAAATTATGTGCGTAACAAATTAAATCCGGCGGGTTACGCTCGGCTCGGACGTGGTCAGTGCCGTCACACCCCAATAAGGTTAGGTGTGGCTTGATGTTGATGCAACATGGCAAAGTAAGTTGCCTATGCCTCACAGCATGCTGGCTGAAAACATGAGAAGAATTATCCCACTCATGACTTGGAATTGGTCACAAGTTATTCACGACCGAAGATATGGAGACAACTATTTATACGGTGTCCATGTGGACATTATACCGATCATAAGAGCCTCCAATATATCTTTAAACGGAAGGAGCCGAACTTACGCCAAAGACGGTGGCTAGAGTCATAAAGGATTATGACGTTGATATTTTATACCATCGTGTGTGAAAGCGAATGTTGTAGCGGATATCTTAGCCGCAAATCTATGAAACAGCCCGACAAATGTACAACCAGAAGCGAGGAAATGGTTCGTGAGATTTACCAACTAGCCAGCCCTCGGGAGTCCGTCACGCTCTTCTTGTTATATCCCGCATTTTGTGCAATCGGATAATTCAAGACAATTGTCGGAGGACGACAAGCAAGACCCCGCTTTTATTTTGTTAAACATACGAACGAAGCGGCGAAGCATTTAGAACGGAATTATTAAGAAAGGCCAAGGGCATAAAGGAAAATTCGCAATATGCTTCGTAGAATTATGGAGGAAGACGAAGGGTAAATTTGGAATTTGGAAAATAATTTTTCATGAATTGCATGACAAAAAAAAAGTGGGCTTGATCATTTGGGCCAAAGTTGGCCGTCCACCTTGCTTGATGGGCCAAGCCCATGTGGATTAAAATTCATGGGAATTAAAAGAAGACTAAGTCTTCTAAATCATCCCATAACTCTCTAGAAATTTCAAGAAAATAAGAACAAAAAAAGAAAGAGAGAAAAGAACATGGCCATTCGGCCACTTTGAAAAGAAAGCGAAAAAAAAAAAAAGAAGAAGAGTTCCAACTTGTTTCTCCTAGCCAAACAACTCGCTTGAAGAGTCCTTAACATAGTGGAAGGTCCTTTGGAGCAAGGAAAACAATAACCTTGATAAGTTTCCAATTGAAGCTGAAGAATTCAAGTAAAGGTAGAATTCATCCTCTTTTTGTATGTTATGGATGTTGTGCATGTGTGGTGTATGAAAATGGATGGAATTCATGTGATAGAAGTATGTGTGTGTGTGGTAGTGGTTATGAGGGCAAGCTAGTGGGTGTGTGTGTGTTATGTGTTGTGTTGTGTTGTGTTATGTTGGTTGTTGATGTAAAGTGGATACTATAGGG
>NW_026723121.1:0-6946 GCF_029784015.1 Lycium ferocissimum | reverse complement strand
TTTGATTTTTAGGGCTATGTTTGCTCGAAATACCATCGACCCCTTTTTCTGGGGCGCGTTTCATGCCAGCAGACCCACGAGAGTCGGGATGTTGGGTAAATGCCCAAAAGGATCGCGAGCCCATTTCCTCCGGAGTGCCGCCGAGTCGCAGTGCTTGCGATGGTGTTCGAAGTTATGATAGAGACTTTGCGGCACAGCTGTCGAGCTGTGATGACATGTCGGTTCTGCTTGTTAGCGTTACGTAAGCCGGTGTGTTTGTATGCACTATGCTACCTACGTGTTTGGCAAGCGGCTATATAAGCCGAAGTTCGTTATGCCTTACATTACGCTTTTCATACGATTGCGTATTTTATTTGGTTTGAAAAAAAAATGAAAGGCATGTTTGTTTTCTGAAAATTTTCATATCGCGTATGTTATGTTTTGTGGGCCCGTGGTCATGAGTGTTACGTTAGTCAGCGGGTTCGCTCGGCCCTAGGTAAGGGTCGGGTGCCCATCATACCCTATCGGAAATTAGGGTGTGACATGATGAAGATGCCTAACTTGTCTTCTAATACACACATATATAATTCCTCCATGTGTTCTGTGCTCCACATCCTCACATGGTCTACCACCTATGGAAATTTCATATAATGGCCAACTTTCCATAATTCATTTTTTTGGTCCCAAATTTTTTTCCAACTTTCATTCTCTAATTTTTTCTTATTCCAATCTTACCCTTAACACTTCATACCCACAAAAGATGAATATGCGACTCATGTATTGAGACAAAATCAACAAAACCGGAAATTAAAAGTCTTGTCCATAACTCGTCGCAACCAACTTAGAATATTCCAACGTACGAAGTACGGGGTGTAACATTAGGATGGTGTTTGCGGCAATGTGAGAAGTCTTACAAAAAAAAAAAAACCTCAAATGACAGGACGCTAGAAGAATGGAGGCGTATGAAGAAAAAGAGTATGACGAGAGATAGTATGAAGGCCGCCGATAGCTATAAAAAGCGAGCTCCCCGAGGCGCTTATGAGACCCCGTACGATTAATTGAACATTCGAGGACGAATGTTCTAAAAGGGGGAAGAATGTTATATCTCGCATTTCGCACGTCGGAATATTTTAAGTTGGTTGCGAAGAATTACGGACAAGAATTATCTCCGACTTTGTTATACGACAAATGGTTCATGATTTTGTTGGAAGGAAGCATTAAGGAAAATTTGAGACTAAGAATGCATTATGAAGAAAATTTAAAAATTCATGAAATAAGAATGAAAGTGGCCATGGCCACATGGAAGCTGACATATAAATGCATGGAATTAGTGACATGTGATCATATAAGTCATCTTTTATTACCATGGGAAAATTCTAGAAAATTGAAGAAAATCGAAGACAAAAAAAGCAAGGAGAAATCCGGTACAAAAGGCACATGACCAGCCATGTGCTCCCATATTTATATATATATATATATATATGTGTGTGTGTGTGTGAAGACTTACAAGGCAATTCATCTTGCCATAATTAGAAAGTTCAAGAAAGAAGGAGAAAAGAAAAGAGAAAGAGAGAGTTGAAGCATAAATGGGCCGAACCACTCTTATGGAGCCGATCATGGAAAAATATCTTCTTCATGTTTTCCTACTAATTGAAGGGCTCTCGTCGACGTGGAGCGGTTGTTGGAACAAAAAAATCATTCGTTGATGCCATGGCTACTCCTAGCCGAGAGACAAAGAGAGATGAAGAGGTGAGGTTCAATCTTCTTTTAATGTTTTGTAGGTGTATATGCACGCTGCGGATATGTAAAAAGATGAAATCTAAGTTCATGGAATTGTGGTGTGTTGGTGTTGTAACCGTGTGTGTGTGCTATGGCCGTGTGTAGGTGTGTGTGTTGTATAGGTGATGACGGTGAATTTGTTTAGCATGTTGGTTGTCATGGATGTGTAGAAATGAATGAAACCATGAAGTTTTCGGCTGGTAGGTATGTTGGCCGAATGGTGGCTGTTTTGTAAGGAAAGAATGAATCGAATTCATTTAGTGTTCTTGGCTATTGTTGTTTAGAATTATGTGGTGAGAATGAATGTTTGACGATTCATGTTGAAGGTGTAGTGTTGCGGGCTGTTTTGGAGGGAGTATGACGAACAAATGCTATGTTGTATTTCGTGGTTGTTTGTCATTATGTAATGAAAATGAAGGTAAAAGTTTAATGACTTATGTTGGTATTGCAAATTGTTGTGGGCTGTTTTGAAAGTTAATATGGTTCTAATGTGTTCTTTATATTTATGAAGCTAGTGTGGAAATGTATGGAATTGTTAACGTAGTATGGGAATTGAAAGAGAAAACGCATTATTGTCGTATTCATTAAGTTGGAAGATTTCGGGTTGCATAGCATATTGTTGAATTGTTTTGAAAAATTATGCGACTTGCGTAGAATGCATTATGAATTGACTATGGATGTTGTTATTATGATTATTGGTTTGGTTGTTGTTGATATTAGCCGAGTTGAATTCTCGGGGGTTGGTGAATATATAGGAGGTCTTTGTCGAAATTTTCGAGAAGTAATGGCTTGGAATGAGATTCTTCGATGTTTATGGCTAATGTTTGATGCCTATTGATGTGTTGTAGATCTTGAGAAGCCGAGGCGCAAGTTGGATTAGTTCCGAGGGCGGCCAAGGTATGTAAAGCTCACCTTTCTTTCTTTGGCATGTCTTAGTACTATTAGGCTATGACCCGAGCCTTGGGGTAGTTCCATTCTTAGAATCCGAGCTTAGGTATGTACTTTGTTCGTTTCTTAAGATCTACTCCTTAATGGGACCAAAATAAGATTTTCATGTTTTCAAAAGAATGAATTTCAAAGGTTTTATAAAGAATTTTGACTAAAAAAAAGGGTCCCGAACTTCAAACGTCCGTAACTTTTGCATACGAGCTCGGATCGCACCGAAACATAATAGGTAACTTCATAAGGCATAACTTTCCCCTAACTAACGTAGTCGGGCTCGGATGGGGGCCGGCACCCGTTCGTGGGGCCCGCGGCTTTTATGCTCGTCCTTAATGGTCTTTGAAGAAACTTAGTGCTATTTTCTCTTCAACTTCCGCATATGGATTTCTTATTGGTTTAATGACTTATAAATACAATTTTATGCATATGGTTACTCACGACTCTGCTCGTGCTATGGTCATCACCTCGTTCACCGATCCGGGCCGTTATGCTTCGTGCGCCTTATGATATGCATTCGGTGTGATCTCGTGTTACGGTTCACCGAGCTCCTCTCCGGAGGGGCCGGGTTCCGTTTGGCGTGACGCCGTGATACGGCGTTACGGTTGGCTATGATGTGTTACGGGGATTTGTCGGGTTACGGAGATATGAAATCTTCTCGGGTGTGATGCCGTGGCGTGGCGCCAACGACGAAGGGGCGACCACCGTTCTAAGAGCCCGTGTATGATCTCGCATTTTAACTACACATTTTGATACTTTGCATATTATGTCTGTCTTCCGTATTTTTTGTTCCTATGGTTACGTATTTACGCTTACATACTCGGTACATATTCCATCGACCCCTTTCTTCGGGGGCTACGTTTCATGCCGCGGGTACACGTGTGAGCTAAAGGTACTACCGGGAAATGTTCCGCCGGGATTGGCGAGCTCCACTTGTTCCCGAGCCACGCCGGTCGCAGTTTGTGCGTGTTATGATATCCGAGTCATGTTAGAGACTTTGCAGCACGCAGTCATGTGCATCGATGCTCGCTATGCGCGGCCCTATAAGCCATCGTTTTGTTATACGTGATATTACAGACTTTGTACGTACGCAAGTTGTGTTTGATTTGAAACTATGTATTTGTGATTTGGTCAAGGGCCCATTGTGAGTACGAGTATTACGATAGTCCGAGGGTTCGCTCGGCCCCGGATAAGGTCGGGTGCCCATCACACCCTATCGGAATTTAGGGTGTGACACATAGATTTCGGAAATTCAAATCAACACTTACATTGTGCTTTAAAATGGTGCGCAATACAAGTGAGAGTCATATTAAAATGGTCAAATAACGTAGCATTGTATTATCAAATCAAGCATTTATGTGTCATAGATTCCTGAAATTGTCATATGTGGCGTGTTGTCAAATCGACACTTACATTACACATTCAAATGGTGCGCAATACAAGTTAGAGTCATATTAAAACGGTCAAATAATGTAGCATTATTTTGTCAAATCAAGCCTTTATGTGTCATAGATTCCTGAAATTGTCATGTGTGGCGTGTTGTCAAATTAACACTTACATTGCGCATTAAAATGATGCGCAATACAAGTGAGAGTCATATTAAAATGGTCAAATAACGTAGCATTGTATTATCAAATCAAGCATTTATGTGTCATAGATTATCGAAATTGTCATGCGTGGCGTGTTGTCAAATCAACACTTACATTACGCATTAAAATGGTGCGCAATACAAGTGAGAGTCATATTAAAACGGTCCAATAACGCAGCATTGTATTGTCAAATCAAGCATTTATGTGCCATAGATGTTATATCTCGCATTTTGTACGTCGGAATATTCTAAGTGGTTGCGACGAGTTAAGAACAAGGTTGTTTTTTTTCCGACTTTGTGTTAAGGAATAAGTCATTTATGATTTTGTGGATGGAAGTGTTAGTAAAAATTGGGAGTTAAAGGTGGAATTATGGAAATTAATATCTCATGAAATATGGGACCAAGAATGAATTAGGGAAGGTTGAACACTTCATGAAAGCTTGGGGCCAAAAGTGAAGATTTGGGGACTTAAAAATTTTAAAAAAAAAGAGAAAATGAAGGGAGGTGGCCGGCCACATGGTGATGTGGGCCATGGCCATATGTTGTAAATATTTAAGAGGCTAAGATGATGATAAAAAATCATCTTCATCACTTGGCTCCTAGAAACTTCAAGAAAAAGAAAGAGATGGAGAAAAAGGAAGAAGAGGAACGGCTATAAAGTGGGGCCGAACCAGCCCCATATGGTTGCTTATGAAAATTGTGTCTTTCAAGCTTTCATACTAATTGGAAGGTCCTTTATCTTGTGGAGTAGTTGTTGGAAGGAGATAACCATTTGTGTTGCAAAAGCAAGCTTAGCCGAACGGAGAAGGCAAGTAGAAAAGGTAAGATTCAATTCTCTTTTACATGTTTTATGGATGCTTTGGACATGTTATGATGCATGGAAATGGATGAAAATCATGGAAGGTTGTATATTGTGAGGGTGGCCGTGAGTGTGTAGTGATGTAGGAGGGGTGAATTAATTGTGTTTAGCATGTTTTTGTGTTGTTGTAACGTGTAGAAAATGAATAAAATTCATGAAGTTGTGCATGATGATAAGTTGGCCGTATGGTGGCCGTTTTATGTGGAGGAGAAGGACAAATTTTATTTAGTATAATTTGATTGTTGGATTATGAATTCTATGACGTAAAATGAAGGTTCAATGATTTATGTTGAAGTTGTAGTGTTGCGGGCTGTTTTGGAAGATTTGTGTGGTTTTAATATAGTTCTTGAAATTATGGAAAATGAAGTTGTTAGCATATGTGATTGTTGATAGAGTTTGTGAATTTGAAAGAAAGAATTAAGTTGTTATTGTTCTTGTTAAGTTGGAAGGTTTCGGGGAAGATTGGATGTTGGTTGAACATCTTGAATTGCTTATCGATATTGTTATTATGATTGTTGGCATTGTTGTTGATAGATTGGCCGGGTTGAATTCCCGGATTGTTATTGATTGAGATTGGCTATATTGAATGTTGAGGATGGTATATTTACAAAGGAAGTGTTTTCTAAAATTTCGGTAGCCAAGTGTTTCCTTAAGATTCTAACTCTAAGAATCCTAACAAGAGTTTTGGTAAACATGACCAATTTGCAGATTTTGACGAGATTGCGACGTGAATTCGGAATAGCTAAAGAGCGTAAAGAGGTATGTAAGGTTCCCCTTCCTTTCTTGGCATGTCTTTTAGACGTATAGGCTTGATTTCGCGCCTCGGGGACTTTCCTAACCCTAGAAATCCGCAATTGAAAATAGTTACTATTCATTCGAAGATTGAACCAAAAGTGCACGAATTGTGAAAGAAATGTCTACATATCCTAGAAGTTGTAAGGATGAGACCCGATTACCCCAAGATCTTCATAAGTAACGTCATGACACGTATTATATGTAAGATGTGTACGCCACCTCATTTGACTCGAGGTGGGCCCACTATTCCCGGATTCCCTCTTTATTGTTTCATTAAGTTTATTTCCGTACTATAGTCAATGAAGGTTTTTGATCATTATTTCGACTACAAAACAATAACTATTTTAATTAAACCCATGACCCCAAAGCGTGATTTTCTTCCTAAAAGTTTACAAATGTTTTCCAAAATATTCGTTTTTCTTCAAAACTAAGTTTTACGATATTGAAAGTCTTAATGACTAGAATGACGACTATGATTCTACGACAATAATGATAACAGAATCAGAGCGCTATTGTCACGACCCAACCCCGTGGCCGTGACTAGTGCCCGATCTGAGCACCCGAACCTATCCGTCCAACGCAAACTCGCATCATAACTAACCGGTTCTAATATTTATAACAAAAGCCGGCAAGGCTATATTTCAAACTTAGATCATTTCAGAAAAATTTCGGCGAGTTTCCTTTGTTTTATGGACTAACCCAAAATAACCCCGCGCACGAAAATACCAACAAAGCCACACGGGGCCAACGAGAATATCATACGCGTATGCGGACCGGCCGCCGCCAACAAAATATCATATACAAACGCGGACCGCCGCCGCGGCGAAAGGAATCGCCCTATACAACAGACATACAAACACAAGCCATACGAAAGTAGGCACGACCCACATACTATGTCCACGAGCACCTCTAGACAAAAGGACAATCATATGACGGGACGGGCCCCGCCGTACCCAAATAGATCAAACATACATAAGAGTGTACATAACGAATTATATACCAAAAGT
>NW_026723120.1:0-6527 GCF_029784015.1 Lycium ferocissimum | reverse complement strand
TTCATTAACAACAACCAAAATACTTAAGAAAATTGATTCATCCTTTCCATACTATATCACAACCACACGGCCTCAACATATAGTCCATATTTTTCATGAATTTCCCTCATTCCTACACACCACAACATACACAACCATACATAACATATAAAAGAAGATTAAATTCTTACCCTTTTCCAACTTTTCCACTTGCCAAAAGAAGCTCTTTCTTGCCATGATATTTATACCACTTTGTAGAGAATCTTGAACTTAGTAGGAATACAAACAAATTATAATTTTGAATCAAAGTTGAAGGCTTCAAGATTTCTCTTTTTTTTTCTCTTCTTTCTTGCTGAAATTTGTGGAGCTTTTTTGCTGAAATAAAATGAAGTTTCTGTCCCTTTTAAAAAGCGCCGCGTCGGTTTACTTGTAGCTACAGTACTGTGGCACCTCTTTATGGTACGATCAAGGGAATACTGTTTCTGCGTCGACAGTTCAGTTTGTAACGTCTATAATTCTCTACTCCGATGTCCTATCAATGAACGGTTTGTTGCATTACAAACTAGACTCGACGAACTTCATTTTAGGCTTTTAAAACACCTTAAAACTCCACATATACTATGAGATATGCGCCTCCATAGTTGACTTAAAAATTAGCTAACATTTCCCCAAATTTTTAAGTCGAACTTATTTTCTTCGATTTATCGATCTCGAAATTTTCCGACGCACAAAATGCGGGATATAACATTACTAATCCGAGATCATTCAAACAATTTTCAAGAACACTTTAAACAATTCACACAATATTTCAAACACCCAACCAATGTACCACTTCACCCGAAAACTACCAAACCCGAGGGCAACAACACAACACATTCTCTTCCTTCCAAATTCATAAACTATACTAACAATTCACACGTTGACAACATCATTCTTATAGATGCAAGAAACTATATACAATTCACATTAGCTTCTAAAACAACCCACAACAATTACAACTTCAACTTGGATCATTAAACTCTCATTATCAACATAGAATTCATAACAACAACAACCAAAGTACTAAATAACATTAGGTCATTCCTTGTACACCAAGCAGCCCCTAGTCACGGCTACAACACCAACACCACAATTTCATGAATTTCATTCATTTCCACACTCCACAACATGTACAAACCATCCACAACATGTAAAAAGGAAGATTGAACCTTACCTTCTTCACTTGGTTCTTCAACTTAGCTAGAGTTTGTTCTTGCAAGATTGAATGTCTTGTTTGTTCCAACAACTACTCCACGTTATAGAGGACCTTCCAATTGGTAGAAAAACTAGAAGAAAATATTTTTTTGTGATCAATTTTTGGACCTCAATTTTCTTGGTCATGGCCGAATGGTAGCTTGGTTTTTCTCTCCAAGTTTCTTGAAATTTCTAAGGGGTGAGAAATGATGAAGATGATTTAATTAGTCATATTTGTACACTTATATTATTAATCCATGTGGGCCACACCCCACACCACCTTGCATGGCCACATGGCCTTTATTTCATGAAATGCTAACTTTTCCAAAATTAACTTTTGACCCCAAATTTCCCTTAATATTCCATACCAATAATACTTACAAACAACTTGTGAATTAAAGCAAAACCAGAAAATAGCCTCGTCTTTAACTTATCGCAGCTAGCTCGGATTATCCCAACGTACAAAACACGGGATATAACATCCTTCCCCCCTTTAGAACATTCATCCTCGAATGTTCAATTGACCCCATGAGGTCTTGTAAGGATCTTAGGGGGGTTTCTTTTATTACCATAACGTGCAATCTCATCTGCTAGTCATATTTCTCTTTCATCTCCTCTTTAGCTTCGCAAGTCATCTCCTCCCTGTTATTATTTCGCCACGGTACCTGAACAAAAGCCACGTCTTTAGTACGCAACCTTCTCACCTCACGAACAATGTATTAAGGCCCAATATATCTCGGGTTAAACTCCTCCTTCTTGTCGAATCTCATTACACCTCTATGGGTGATACCTTTAAGCATACTCACTCGCCAATCTGAAATTCTAAGTGTCGACGCCGATTGTCGTCATATGATTTCTGTCGTCTCTGGGCTGCTCATAGCCGTTCCCTGCTTAAACTATCATCAGTTGACATAATTCTGAAGGAATTGGCATATAAATTCACCATCTCTTAGCGATCAGCTAGTTCTGACCATCTTGCCTAAATCATCTTACAATTCCCTTTGCTCAACTTGTAGCATTCTAGGCACATTATATCGTGTCATCTCTTTATCTTTAATTCAGACTCTTCTACTGTCCCTTTGCTCAGATCTTGCTCTCAACTTTCCTGTCACACATGACGTTGCAATCTTTGCAAGAATATGCGAAGGTGCTCAAATTAGCCCAAAACTACCTTAGCGTGGCTTCACTAATCCTTATGTTTTACTTGTCTTCGCCTCTCTTCTCTTACAACCGATATCGGAATAGATCTTTCACTCAACCATAGCCATATCCTGTTTGTCCTCAGTACTAATTCTATTTCAGTAATTTAGCTTAAACCATCTTTACATCTTTCCTCAATGTACCCAAAATCTTGTAACCATATTGTTGTTACTGAATCCAAACTCCTCTTATCAAGTACTCACTCACTTGGTCTCATTCTTAGCATACAAATATTCGTAGGTTGCATAACTATTCTTGTACAACTTGTATAAAATATATCCAATCTTAGCCATAGCCTTTCATTTTCCAGGTTCATTCTGCTCCACATATTCCTTCCATCCTAACATTCGCTTATAGCCTACCCTGTCATACTCTTTTCCCTTCCTTTATTCACTCCTTTGATCTTCTCACTTCCTCCTATAGGAGGTCTTCTATCTTTCTCCTTTGCTACTTATAGGTCGCAGTATCATTAGCGAATAAATCTATCGCCCACATCTTAGCCTCTAATCCAGCATAACAGCATTCCTTTCACAATGTCTCCGTAAGTTACTCGTTATCATTCACTTGTCGTACTCTCTCCCTTTTTCAAGCATCCGCTCTCTAATGTCGTGTCATTTGAGATCTCCAAAATTAACTCTCAAAGACTATCTCAATCACCATCCTCGCTTCTACCCTTTGGTCGGCTTTTAGATCTTACTAACTTGTCTCCGCAAGGAGTCTTACTCCGGTGCCCTGGCATCCGTATCAAATGTATTGTAATGTCGATTGTCTTCATCTTACACTTGCATCTCTCGCACTCGCTTCCCTCCTTTAGGGGTGTACTTATACCATTACCCGATTACACTTTGCCCTATATCCGTATTTCCACTCTCTATTAGGCGGCACTTCCTTTTCTTTCCAAATATCATTGTGTTCGTACTTCCCGAGCTTAACCTATAGTGAAAACAGCATCAGCTTGCCTTGTGACCTTTGTGCCATTTATATTTTTCTTTTCATTTGAACTCCGCTACCCTGTCCGCTTAATGCCTTCATATACCGCCCCGTTGGTCGCCGGAATACACATATCCGCCGATATAGCCCTGTACGGAATATCCTAGACATACGTACACATATATTTACTACCATCTCACCTTACAAAATATTTCCAAATACTATTCCAACTCACCCCAATTCTAAAGCTGTGGCGCACCTTCTTCCTCTTCACCGGTCTAATCCGCCCCGTTCTACGCGACCTCCTAAGGTTTCTGCCCACTTCGCAGACCCTAATTTTTCCTTAGATTACTCTAGCCTCTCATTTACTTCTTGCGTCTGAATTTATAGAACTTTCAAAAAACTTTCCAGGGGGTCACCTATCCTAAAATTTCTCTCACTCCAAAGACGCTTAACCTTGGAACTCCGATGAAATACGATGCTCTAACGCTAGTATGATCGCGTCCACCTCATCGCATGACCTTCGTCACATAATCTGGAGTAAGTTGAGGTCTTAACAGATTTCGAAACGTTCTCATAACGCATCTCCTTCCGAATTAGAAAGGGTCTCTTACTCCTCTGACTCCACAATTACTAATTTAGCCCTTTTCAATCCTCAATATTCACTTTTCACCTATGGATATGACTACTTTTCGTCCCAGACTTCCAGATTCCCTATGGCGAGGGACACAGCTTCGTCGTCGTTACTTATAAATACTTGGTTATCGGCTTTTGGATTTCTGCTCTCATTTTACCTCGTTCCTCATCCTTTCTAAGTCCCGTCACCTATAGTACTCGTATCCTTGGCTACATATGTCATGGTCTGTCACTACACTGTTGTCTCACTTTCTTCTTATTTCTTCTTCCAATTACCCTTTCTTTCCTTACACTTGCTATTATTTCTGTTATTATATAACCCTTATTCCAAATTTCTCCTACAGAACTTGATAGCCTTCCTTATTCGTTCCATAGCTTGTTTTTCTGTTTCACACTTGCCTTTATATTCTAGCTATAAAGATCACATCATAGCTTTGGCCACTTTCTCGCTACGCTTTACTTATTTTCGTATCAATCCTTATTATGTCCTGTTCGTATTCGATCCCATAGTGTAACACTTCTTAACTTCTTACCCTTTCTGGTCAATCTTATCCTTAATATCTCACAGGCTGTCTTATCAACACACTCATATCCGTCACACTTCTTTTCCTCTGTACTCTTGTCTTAATCATACTATTACTTCTTCCAACGATAAACTCGTCATAATTTATCCCTGCTTAACAATTCAGTTGGTACCTTAATATAACACTCTATCAAGATTTGCCGGCCCAGCTTTTCTAAATCGTCTCTTAGTATCACAAGCCCTTCCCAATTTTTTATCATATCGATATCGGCCTTCTAATTATTATTATCCTCAATTCAACAGTTAACTTATTTTCTCGAGGCCAGCTGTTATATCCCGTAATTTTATACGTCGAGTTATTCGCAAAAGAATCGACTCAAGTTAAAGACGGGATCATTTTCGGGCACGAAGTAGAAATCTTTAATTTCCGGTTTATTAGAACATGAATTGTTTATAAATTTTGCTTAGTGTAAAATATTAATGGAAAGTTGGGATTAATTTACCATGATTAGATTATTAAGTGGGGATTAGTGATTAATTAATCTAATTATCGAAAAGTGGGCCCCACGACGCGTGGCGAGATTTGGTTGGACTTGAATAAAGATGGACACATGTCATGAAAATTGACACATGTCCACTTTATAAAGATATATATAAGTATAAGTGGATGACTAAGTCATCACATATTCCACAAATTAATCTTGCAAATTAGGTCTTAGAGAGAGGGGCTCTCACAAGCTTAGAGAGAGAGAGAGAAGTTCCCAAGATCGTTCACGCGCCCCGTTCACGACCAGCTGCTGTTTGCTTCCATTAAAATACCACATCCTACCTTGAATTGAAGGAAAAGAGATGACCATCCATGGCTGCCAAGTTCTCGGCCATGGCGTACCCTTGATTGCCTCAAGTATTGCAAGGAAAAAAATCAAGGTTTTAAGGTAAGGATTGATTCCATCTTGCACGTTTAGTGATTCCTTGATCCTTGCTCAATTTGATGGAAGTGAAATCTGTAAAATGAAAGCTCAAATCATGCTAGAATGTATATTAGTTTCATGGGTGTTTAAAAAAAAATGGTGAATTAATTTTGGTTGTGGTTGTCATGGAGTTATGTGTGTTGATGTTGAAGCATGGTTGAAGCCATGAAATTATGTATCTTGATGTTGAAGCATAGTTGTAACTTGGCAACATGAATTGTACGAATGTTGGAATGTCGTTGAAATGTCGTTGAATGCCGTAGGGTTTTTTTAATTGAAATTTGATGAAGCTGATTTGAATTAATATTATGATCGTTGTTAATGAAGTTGAAAGACAAAAATGTATTATGAATATTTATGTTGAAGGCTAGAGATTTCGAGTGAATTATGGTTTTGGCGGAGTTTTTGTATATTTTGTAGAATGATATGAAATGCTTCCGAATTGTATTGGAATGGTCTTGAATTAGTAAATGAATATGAGAACGTGGATATTAGTTGAATATGTGTGTGTGTGAAAGTGTTATGTCCCGTATCTTTGCATAGGGACATTATAAAGCTAAGTGCGACAAGTTAAAGACAAAGCGGTTTTAGGGTTCCCGTAAGGGTTTCATCTCCCGATTTCGTTTCGACGCATCAAATAGCCTATGAATTTCGTTTGGTATAAGAACAATATTGGAGAATAAGGATTAATTGACCAAGATTGGATGACTAAGTGAGATTAAGAACTTAATTACATCATTAGTGAGCCTAAGTGGCCGTGTGGGTCCCACTTGTGATTTGGCCAACTCTTATTGGCTAGGAACTTGGGTGGGACACATGTCCACTTTGGACTGCATATATAAAGAGAATTGCTGATTCATAATCCAAATAGAATTTCATTTCAACATTACAAAGTTGGAGAAGCATAGTGATAGAGAGAGAGGCTCTCGGCTTCATGTGGCCGAGAACACCCTCCTCCATTTTGATCCAAAAAAATCCATTTTCCAAGCAAATTAACTCCTCATCAAGTGTATAAGGACGTGTAGTAGTTGTTGGGAAGAGACAAGGAGGTGTAG
>NW_026723119.1:0-6552 GCF_029784015.1 Lycium ferocissimum | reverse complement strand
TAAACAACCTTTCTTTTTTTGGCATGTCTTGTTTGTAATCGCCCGAGCCTCGGGGGAATTCCATTCTTATAATCGAGCATGTCTATGATTCGCGTTTGTCTTTTGGTACTCGTATGTTGATGTAGGAAAATATTGGTTTTGATGTTGGAAAAAAAAAATGATTTTTAAAGTTGCATAAAAGCTTGGTTTTCAAAAAGTTTTATTTTTAAACAATGTTGAAACTCTGACTAGTAACTTTCGACCCAAGGCTCGGATTGCCTCGATATCGTCGGGAGAGGTTGTATGACATGTGATGAGTATGATTTCCATAGGCGGGCCGGCTCGGGTTGACGCTCGTCCGTGGGTCCCCGCCGACGCCTTTTGCACTTTTACGATGACGTTTGAGAGAGTTTGGTATGACGATTTTCCCGATCCCAGTATGGTTATTTTACTTACTTTTTGAACCTATGATAATGATTTTATGCATATGGTTACTCGCGACCTCTGCTCGTGCGGTTGTTAGTATATCGTTCGCCGGTTCCGTAGGTTTCTTTGTCGTGCGCACTATGATATTAGGTTATTTGTGCTACGGTTCCGAGACCTCCCAGGGGGTAGGGTTCGTTTAGGAGTTATCTTTTGATATGGCTTATGATGTGTTGTGATGATGTGTTGCGTTCGGGGTTGTACGGAATTTGAAACCTCCCGGTGTTATCTTTGTAGGCGCCTCGACGAGCGGGCGACCATATTTTCGTGTCCTTTTGCATGTTTTCTATTTTGAAAATAAATATTTGGCATTTGGAAATGTACTTACTTTCGGTACTTGGTTTCGAGTGTGATTGGGCTATTTCTGTATTTCTGCTTTACATACTCGTACTTTTCGTCGGCCCCTCTTCGGGGGCCGTTTCTCCCCGCGGTACGGACGACCGGTTTGGCGACCGCGGTTTAGGGAGACCTATCTCTTGTGTTGGAGTGCTCCTTTTATCCGGAGCCTATATCTTGGTATATACTCGTTCGTTGCATATACGGTGTGTGTTCGGGGTACGGCGGGGCCCTCGGTCATATGATTCGTTGGTTTGTTTAGAGGCCGAGATGTATATGTGGGTTGTGTGCCTATCTGTACAGTGTGTTTGTATATTATATGTTTTGGGCCGGTGTGCCATCGGACAGCCTTATCGGCTTTCGATATATTATATATATATATGTTTGAGTTTGTGATGTGTTTGAAGTAGCGTTTGATATTTGTATCGGCATAAGCCCGGTGTGTGTGATTCCGAGTTTGCGAATGCGTTTGGGTGCCACTCCGGGCACTAGTCACTTACGGGTTAGGTCGTGACATTATATCCCTAACCGAAATCGTAATTACCAACAATCAACAACAAAAAAATACCAAATCAAAATCATCCTAACATAACATACTCCTAAACATCTCTATGATGTTTATCCATTCTTAACAATAAATTAACTATACGCTCTTTAATGCTCACCTTCTAAAAAAACCTAAGGCAACATTAATAAGGAAAGATTCATACCTTAGCCTTATTAAAAAGCAATACCTCCGATGTTCCCTGAATACGCCAAATTCCACCAAAAATGATGCTATAGTCTGCCTATGCACCACGAGCCTTGATTAGCTAAAGTCACTCAAATCCCTTTTTTTTGACCAAACTGACCCTATGTTCTTTGACCTTTAGTCTGATATTTGGTGAAAAAAAAAGGGGTTTTGACCCTTTTATATATGGATAAAGTCGTCGACCGCTTAGCGATTCTGTGCACTTGGTCACGAGGGGCGTTTCTTTCTATATCAGCCCCAACTTATAATGTCCATAATTCTCTACTCTGATATCGTATCGATGAGTGGTTTGTTGAGTTGGAAACTAGATTCGACGAGCTTCATTTTAGGCTTTTGAAACACCTTAAAACTCTTAATATACTTGGAGATATACCCCTCCAAAGTTGACCAAAATTTTGTCAACTTTTATTTCCAAATTTTCGACAAACTTATTTTCTTAGATTTGCTTGATCCCGAAACCTTTAGACGCTTGCTTAACACTTGTTAAGAGTATTAATTAACCATATAAGGGTTCCATGACCTTTTTGAGCTTACGTTAGTTTACCCCAAGCATTGACGAAAATTTTGTTTTTAACATTCGCCCACTGGGATTCTGTGGGTGCCACACCTACTTGGGTGTGATAGAAGATGCCTTAAGTCAACCTAAACTTAAATGTTATTAACCATCAATTTCCAAAACAAGCAAAGGGGCGGGTTCACAAGGGCAAAAGCAAGAAAGCAACCAAAATGACCAAACAGGTCGTTACAGCCATTATATGGCCAAGGCCACAACTTCAATTAAAAGTGTCTGAAGCTAAAACTTGTCAAGGCTACACAATAGTAAAAATTTCTGAAGTTTACCTTGACAAGCCATTATATGTCAGAAGTGCAACCATTATATGTCAGAAGTGTAACCATTATATGTCTGAAGTTTGGTTTTGACAAGGCCACTCTTTTAGTCAAAATAGTTTGAAGTTTTTCTTGTGAAGGACAAACTTTAGTAAAAAAAAAAAAACACTCAAAGTTGATCTTGGCTAGCCAAAAAAAAATATCAAATTTTTGGCATTGACCAGACCACACTTCGGACATAAAAGGTCAATGTTCGCCAAACATCAAACATGAATTTTTGCAACTTCAATCTCGTATGTCAGAAGTGGTTCAAAAGTGGTATATTTGCAAAGGGTGGAAATATACAATGGATCAAAATTTAACCGCCCAATAGCCAATTACACAAAAATCTAAAGGGGAAATGTGCACAAATACATGATTTTAGGACTATCAATATGGACTAAACAATGGATCATAATCAAACCCGTCCAACTTGACCCATTCTTTGTACATTTTGAGAAACTAAAAATATCAATATGCTCTTCTTTGATTGCAAATATTCTCTGCTCCTACTTTTCTATCACCCCCAAAATTTTTCCCCAAACATGCCCCGCCCCTTTGGGCCCGTTAGATGAACCCGCTAGCATGCCAAGATCCATTTTAGTATAAAATGATGATAATACGTAGAAAGAAAGAACAAGTTTCTTTGGTTCTTCTGACAATAAGGTATGCATCTCATTCCAAGAGTTAGTTGCATAAGTCTTTCTATACTGCTATATTCATGAAACCAATCATATAACCCCTTTCTTAAAACCCCAAAAAAACGAGCCATACCACCCCTGTTTTAAAAATACTTGACCTTATAAATCCCCTCCTTTTATAAACTATTTTCCCAATTCCCAAACTTAAAAAGATCACCAAAATAAGTCTCCTAAATTCATAAACCTTTTCAAGATCAAGAAAGTTGAAGACCCTTTTAGGGGAAAGGCTTTATTCAAAGTCACATAGAACACAAGCAATGATTCAGGGGGAAGATACAAAAAAAAACATGAAAAATAAGAGGAAGAAGGTAATCACGAAAAAACATAGGAGAGGTTTGTGATAAGAGAGTCTGGTCTTGACACGAAACCTATTTTCCTAGTTGTTGATGCTTTAAGGAATTGACAACAGAAATGTTTTCGGGCGAGAGTGATAGGGAAAACCCCATTAAGATTATAATCCCCACTTTTTAAATTGTATCTTGAAAAAAACTCATTCAAAAAAAAATCGGTTTTTAAAAATGGGAAAAAGAAAGTGGATGAATAAGAAGGAAAACACATGTACTTGAAGGTTGAGAATTTGCGGGTAAACGGAATGACCTTTTCCCCCCTTGATATGGGGACTTCAAAAAATTTATAAACACAAAAAACCAAATCCTCTCGTCTTATCCAAGATCAAAACTTACTTCTTTTACATACTAGTCTAATTACCTTGTACTATCCTTTTGGCATTATTAGAATGTTGTGTAGCTATCTATTTGGTTTGGATCTTATGACTTAATATGATGTATATTCAATCTTTATAAGGTTTTGAATTGATGAATTTATTAAAGTACTTGTGTTATGTTCATGATAGTGTCTCCCTAGTGACCATGAGTTTGATCTTGATAAATCCTTACCCTTAATCTGGTTGTTTAAATATTCCTCATTCTTCAATCTTTCATGATTTACTTGAACGGTAGTTTGTTGTCATATCAGATTTTCCTTTTCTATGCAAACCTATTCTAACATGCTAGGGAGATCTTGTGCTACCCTTTTGAAATTGTCCCTAGAGTATATGGGGACCTTTTCTTTGATTTTTGAGAAGTCCTTTCTGCATATGTCCTTTGTTCGTTCTGAGAATAAGGATATTTCTAAGCCAGATTCTTTATTCCTGCGAGTCTTATGATTTTCTCATACTGGATATCTAAATAAGCGATTGATGCAAGTGTCAGTGCCTTTTGCAGAGTCCTTCTTTTGATCGTCTTCTTGGGTCGTCAAGGACTCTTGATCATCCATCTGGCCTTGTTTTTCAATGGGATTCTGTTTATTAGAGAGCTCCCCAAGGTCCTTGTCTTGATTGTCTTCCTCTTTATTTTTCCACCATCCACTTTGTATGCAACAGCATGATGATGGCCTGTGATAGATTGTCCTTTTTTTTACTACAGGAGGTGCCATCATCTTTCAAGATACTAGCATTTGTACAAAGGTCCAGTTTTGATAACACTTGTTAGGATCGGGCGACTCTTATGCACTTCAAGAATTAAATTCTCAAGAATTTTCTTAAGAAGGTATTACGGCAGAAGTAAAATGATCACACAAGAATTTTCACGTGAAAAACTCCTTGCTCAAGGGTATAAAAAAGCACGACCTATCTCCATAAAATTTAACCAAATCTTAAACCATAACGGAGCGATAACCGGGTTTACAACTTCCTTGTCAAACTAAAGCACTGTTTCCTTAACAAAAGGCCCAAAAAACCTAGAAACAATATTACCAATTAACAGTTATCACTAATACTTACAAAAGAAAATAAGTGGAACCACAATTAGAACCTAACTACTACAACAAAATTACTAGAAGGATAAATCTTGATAAAGCTCGGGTTCTTTGTTGGTCAGTTGGCTCTTTCAAGGAACAAGGTGTTGACAGCGCTCACACTTGTCTCTAGGTTTGATGTTTGTAGTAGTAGTTGGATTTGTTGTCAATTTTTTATGCTCCTTCGTCCTGTGTATATGTTATAATAGTTTCCGCTTTCGGTTCATGAAGCCTCAAAGGTTTTGGTTTCATTAATTGTACCCGAAAACCAAACCTTTTAAATGTTGAAACCTTTTTTTTCCTTGATGCGTGTCACCTAGCTTGTTTGACTTTAATGCTAATTTCCATGTTATTCAACTTATGGTATATTGTGGAATATTACCATAACTGATGTCCCCTTCTAGAATAGGAATCACTCAATCTTCCATTTTCTCCAACTCGCATAAAATAACATAAGTCTCTGGTTGGTAAGAACCGCCTTGGAGCATCTTCATGAATGTTGTATTGCTTCACTAAGTCCTTTGGGAAATCGATTGGATGTCCTTATTTCTCCAGTTGATTATCTTGGGACAATGTTTGTCAAATTATTAAAACTTCATTTTAGATCATAATTATTAGAAAAATCCAAAAAATGTATAATCTCCCCCTGCAAGGTGATGTTGGTATGTTACCAACTTATCTCTTTTTAAGTTTAGTTTTTTGCTATGTTTGATTGAGAAAATAGTGCTTTAACATCGTTTATTTCCTTTTTTCATTTTATATGATTTAGAAGTGATAGGAAGAAACGCGAAAAAACAGAAAAAAAGGGGGCCAAATTTGAAGAAAAAAACAAAAGGGGCTGAGGCAAAAAAGGGCGAGCTGCAATTCCAACTTTTTGCTATTTTGGTATATTTTGACATGGGAAAATTGAGATCTATAAAAGAAGACTTGGGGGAAATATCTTTCATCTTTGGCCATTTTTTTCAATTTTAGTGGGTTTCATCAATTACACCATTGGAGAAATTGGGGCATTTAATAAGAAATTTTTAAACCTTTTTTTATTGGTTGTTTTATTTGAATATTTGTGTTAGTTTTTTTCTTTCATTTAAAACTTGTTTATGATATTTTCATTATCGTGTTTTTAAACTCTTATTTTGCTTATGATTGAATGATTTTTATTTCAATAAAGTTGGTCTTTATTTCTTTAAATAATCTTATTTTTTTAAGTTTTTTGGGATTAGCAACCTAGGACTCACCCTTTACTTCGATTTCGATAAATCCAGGGGAGGCACCCCAAATTTCCCCCTTGTAGGCAAACCCGTCCCCCTTTATCAAATTTAACTACAATAAAGTAAATAGGGCAAAGAAATATAAGTCTCAAAAAGTAAGTATAAAACTTGGGGAAAAAATATTAATAACCCGAGATCCGGAAATAGTACAAAAGCCCAAATAATCAAATTCAAATCGAATAATACAAAGTCTCAAAATACGAATTTTGTCTCGAATACAAAAAAAACAAAATAAAGAAAGATTTTTTTGGGGGGGATCCATCAAGCATGCTCACGGGTAAATTACAAATCCTTAGGGAATGCCCGGGAGTAAAGTGGGAAATTTCCCTACTTTTCCTCAAAAGAATGGACAAAGGGAATAAGACAAAAAATA
>NW_026723118.1:0-6671 GCF_029784015.1 Lycium ferocissimum | reverse complement strand
AAAAAACCGGCGTAGCAATAATCTCATGCCGAGCCTGAGCTGCCTCCGTCTCCTCCTCGAATGGCTCGTCATGATACTCTACCTCTAGCTCAAGGTATGGTGATCTAGCACGGGCAAGGCCAGCCACTGGTGCTCTACCCCTGATCGGTGTGCTCCATGGGCCCTGCCCCAACCACGGCCTCTGCCCCGTCCATATGTTACGGCCTTAGCCGTAGGAGCTGGTTCCTCATCCCTAGCAACTATTGCACGTGTCCTCACCATCTGTGAGAGAATAGAATATGAATCGGATACCAATTTGAGTCATCTAGATACCAATTTGAATAAATTAGCATGAAAAGGGTGAAAGAATAGAAGTTTCGTAAATGTCCTATAGCCTCTCGAGGATGGGTTCGGATGTTTACGTACCAATACGCAAGACACTCCTAGACCTTTCTCTTGTACTCATTAGACCAATTAACTCAGGCTCTGATACCAACTTGTCACGACCCAAATCACGGATCACGATGGGACCTACACCATTCCACATGGTAAGTGAACCATCCCCAATTCATAGACTCCCTCTGTCCCAATTTATGTGGCACTTTTCGCTTTTCGAGAATCAATTTGACTAAACTTTGAAGCTAAATTGAATTAGATTAACTTAATATTTTAAGATAAAAATTTATATATTTAAAAACTATATGAAAAGTACTATAATTTGCAACTTTTCTCATATTAATTTGGTGAAAAAATACATCTTAAAATATTGGTTAAAGTTCATGCAGTTTGAATCTCTGAAACAAAAAGTGCCACACAAATTAGGACAGAGGGGGTATTAATTTGAGGAGAAAATGCGAAAATTAAATACAATAACATAATCCTTAACATACTTAGAATATATAGATAAGCGTGGAAGTACTAAAATATTACAATCCTCAAATTTGATTTGAACTTGTACAAGAGCATCTAAATATTTTTACAAGTCTAGAATGTCAAAAGTAACAACTGTCCCAACAAGGAAATAAGACAGATAATGAGATAGAGTGAGATCAAGGGCTTCAAATGGAAATTGAAGGTTCACTCTGAAACTTCAAATCAATTGTCTTGGGATCAGAAATGAGTCCTGGAACTAGAACTCGGAGCGGTATCTGCACCCAAAAAGATGCAGCAAGTGTAGTATGAGTATAACCACAATTACTCGTAGGCATCATAGGCCGACAATGAAAGGAAAAACACATATACAGGATATAAAGATCGAAGCTAACACTCACCATAACAATTCAACCTAGCTTCACCAACTATACCCAAATAGTCCACAGATGCCATAACCCACATAAACACATAGCACATAGGACAGTTAGAGCAACAATGGAATTTAAGATGGCATGAATACAATGCAATGCAATGACCATATGTCAAACTGCTACACACACTAGTGGTCATTCCACTAGTCGTGACCCATGGGGGACTCGGGAACATCCATATACCTTGTTGTGGCGTGCAACCCGATCCCTATATATATATATATATATATATATATATATATATATGCAACCCGATCCCCATAAATACATATGTTCAAATGAAAGCATGTGTGCAACAATAACAAGATTCATGAATTATACATATGAAGATGGATTAGCATAAGTATATCATGGAAAACTCAAATACTTCCACTCAAACACAAACAAGATTCATTCTTTCATAATTCGTATGAGTCATAGAGTGATGAGGTAATCAACAACACAAGTTTACAGGTATATATCAATCATGTCTTACATGTCACGACCCAACCTGAGGGCCACGACGAGCACCCGATGCTATCCCACCCGGGCACCCCTTAACACACTTTACATCGCATTCTAGGTGAGCCACATAATTATATCATACTTTTCATTCATCATCATTCTAATATCATCAGGCAACAACATATCTATATCATCATTAACACTATGCCCATATAAATGTACATAAGCCGACAAGGCGATCAAAATAACATCCCAAAATATAGGCCGACAAGGCCGAACATATCTAACCATATACACCATGTCTACGAGCCTCTAAGAAAAGTACATCATATCATAACATATAGGCGGGACAGGACCCCGCCGTGCCCATGAATATATACACAAAAAAATCTATACCAAAAGCCAGCTCAACTGAAACGGAGCTCGCTATGTAGTCCCCGAGAAAATACAAATGGCTATGGGTCCAATCTGCCTCCCCGGCCACCCCGCGGCATGAGGCAGCGTCCACAAACAAAAGGACGTCAGTACGAAGAATGTACTGAGTATGTAAAGCATGATCAATATCAATATGGAAGCATAATGGGTAACATATGAAATAACATAAGCTGGGGAATAATAACATCATCGTCATAGCACTTACCTGCTTCCCATAGGGGCGTCTCATCTCTATTTCGTACTCGCGTACATACATTCACATCCTTGCTCACTTACCTTTCATACTCATATTCATATCTCCTTTCATACTCATCTAGATGTCATGTACTTAACTTATTCGTACTCATATAGATGTCATACATATAGCATAATCGCACTCGTATAGATGTCGTACAAATCTTTTTATATTGCGTACCCGACCACGAAGGTTTGGTGTTTCACGTACCTGGCCCTACCAAGGCTCAGTGTTATTCGTACCCGACTGCAGTGGTGTGTGCGCGTCGTTATATATAGATATACATATTTATCATATTCTACCCGGCCATACAAGCTCGGGGTTCACAATAGCCTCTCATAGGCACACATACATATATACATATGCATATTTATCGTATTCTGGCCATATAAGCTCGGGGTTCATCTCGTCATACATACTAGCTCATATCTATCTTTAGCCCTTTTTCTATCGTCATTCATTACCTTCTATCCTTAGAGTATTACTCGTCATATAAGGAACCTAGTACAATCATATCGTTCAAGCATCATTAGCTTAATAGCTTCTCGAGCTAAGATCATTAGAGAGTATCATGAACTCATAAGAGGATGAACATTGGGCCAAAGAACCATGCCTTATGAAAGAAGGGTTAGCCTTACATACCTTTCTGTGCAACTATTCTATCACTTGTACGTGCTTCTTCAAAGCTCACGTTCTACCTTCATTGAAGTGCATACTTATATTAGATGATAGATAGCTTAGTATTCATGACCAATTCTAGAGAAAATCGGACAACATCTCCTTTATTTATACTACTTCCCTCGTATTACATACCAACTCCCAAACATCAATAATAATGTTCACAATATCATCACGATAGCTTTTAGTCATCTACATTACTCTTACTTCACAATTTACTTCAAGTCATCCATATTCATAGTCATATCTTGACAATACGTTCATTTACATACAATGTCGGTTTCCATACTCTCAATATCATCTATAACATGATTATATTCATAAAGTATCAAGAATCATAACTCGTTCCAAACATTTCTTTAAAGGTGTTACTATTCACACATTTATGACCCATTCCCTATTCCCTCATGTAATCCAAGTGTTTCAACTTTCAAATACTTCAAATAACATGGAGATGTCATAAAACTTACCTTAGATGGTGTAGGATTGAACCTTGGGTGCAATTCCCACACTTGAGCAAAACCCTAGTTTTCCCTTCACTTGGATTTCTTGCTTTGGATGAACTTTAATGGGCTTCTCATACTTGACTCACTTAACTTAGTGTAAATGACCACTAATATCTCTTGAATTTATGTGGGAGAAATATCCTAGAGAGTTTTAGAGAGAAGGTGTGGAATGTGGAAATGAAATAATGAAGTTGGTCCCCTTTTTATTAACTCAGTCTTCTGATCTGTCGGGTCATTATACGGACACTTATACGGTTCGTATAACTTTATACGGTTTGTTTAAGTGACCGTAAAAAGGTCCTTCCGCCCACCCTTCACTGGAACCATTATACGGTCCATTATACGGGCCGTATAAATTTATACGATCCGTATAACTGACCGTATTATTCCACCAGTGAAGGTCCTTCGCTGTGATGGTCCTACGGTCCATTATACGGTCCGTATAACTTTATACAGTCCGTATAATGAGCCGTATAACCCACCATCCACTTAACTTGTTCTCGTCACTTCGTTTGATCTCCAATCCTTACGGAACCTTCTTAACACTTTTTTAACACTTCATTACCAATCTAAGGGATGTTACAACTCTTCCCCAAAACTTCATTAAATCACCGTTACTTTGATACTCGCAAATCTTTGCCCGACGCATGACGTATACCTTGTTTTCCTTAACAACTTTTGGTCTCCCACTTTCAATGTCTTTGGAAATCTTAATTAGAATCATCAAATGCTATTTCTCACTTATTGGAACATCATAGACTTCGTGCTCTTCATTAGCCTATTCACTGTACATCAACGGAAAAATTTTCGAGGTGTAACATTACACCTCCCGTTTTATTGCAAGGAGATTTTGGCTTATTGGTGGTGTGTACCTTCAGTTCGGTAATCCGCACCAGAGTTTTGGACATGAGATATTTTACCTTGTATTTGTACAGGAGTATAAGTATGCATTCTTGACATTACGAGGGAATTATAAGTGAAGCGAATCGAATCGGAACAAAGCGGAGCGGAAAAAACTGTGAAATCGGTCGTATATGACGAACGGTGCGGCTTTATCGACACGTCGACGAGCCGTCGTCCGGCACCATCGATGAGGTTACTGCAATCGACATCTCCATTATACGACGAGGCATGTCGATGGACCGTTGACACGTCGACGACCGTCGACCCTGCTCGTCGACTTGCGGATCTGGAACTTTCCAGTCCTGGTTATAAATATAAGATCCTACATTTTATTCCATTATTTCTGCCAAAGTTAGATCCTATATCTCTCTAGAACTCTCCAAAACCCTCCCTCTATTTCTACAAAAAACCTATACCAAGAAATCAAGATCAAAAGCCAAGAATAAGAGATTCATATACTAAGAAGCCTATTAGGGTTTGTGAAGAGTAAGAATTTCTTTGGTATACAAGTGGGGGATTTCATTCTAATGGAGTAGATTGACTCAAGACTTATTCCCAAGTGATCAAGGTGAGTTTTATATTTATTTCATATTATTGAGAGTATTGAGGGGTTGAAAGACTTGGATTATGGAAAGGAGGAGAATATGGAGTGCAAATATGAAAATAATGATATTTTTGAATCATAGTTCTTGATATGTAATGAGTATAATCTTTCTATGAATAGTATTAAAGATGTTGTAGAGGCATTGTACGAGGATGGATACGTTATGGTGCCATAGTTAGGGTCATGAAAGAGTTTGATAGGGAATGATGAGTATTTAATAATGTCTAGCTTGATGAAGTTATTGATTAAAATATTGTGGGTGTTGTTATTGATGTTGGGAGTTGTTTATTATGTGGAGGAAGTTATCGAAATAAAGGAGATTTTACCCAATTTTCGTTAGCTTTAGCTTAAGCCTAAGTATGTTTTCAATTGTCTAATTTTAGTACGAATTCTCTTGTATGTAGAAATGTGAATATTGGAGGGAAGCGTTCAAGTGATAAAGTTAGCGAAACGTAAAGGTATGTAAGGCTAGTCCCTTCTTTTCTAAGGCATGATTCCTATGACATGACCCCCTTTATCTTTCCATGACCTTCTTACATTCCGGAAAATATGAGTCAATGTTTGTAAAGAGCTTAACAGGACAAAGATAAGAGATATGTCGAGAGTACGAGATGATGATGAGTAATTACGGGCACAGAGATCCTAAAGCTTATGATCTGATATTTCCATGAAGCTAATGATCCTTGTACGATTCTTTGATGTTATTCATTATTGCTAGACCCACCTTATGATGTTAGTTCCTTCAAGGTGAGGTATTATGATTATGATGACTCCATAATGGAATCGGGGGTACTCGACCTTACGTCATCTCGACATAGTTATAGATTATCTTTGAGTTCTAATGCATGCTTTATGATAAGTGTATGAGGATGAGATTACACCGTGCCTAGATGGTCGGACATGTCTGTTACACCCTAGAAAATTTCGCGTTACTAAGGCTACTGACGGCTTAATGTGAGCTCAAGGAGGAGCAAATATTACAAGTATAAAGGATGAAATTCTACTGTAATAGCATGAGTATGATATTTGAAATTCGTACAATATGATTGGAATGATGCGTTAAAAGATATATAGCCCTCGTAGTAAGCCGAGGAGGGCCCATATGATGGGATTTTTATAAAGGACATATGACAAGTTATATGAACAATATATGCGGGGTTAAACACAATGTCACACCCTAATCCAGGGGCATGATGAGCACCCGACCTCACACTTGGGCGCAGCGAACCCCGGCCCCCGATCTCGTGATACTCATAATCTCTTTGGACTCTTAGATCATGACATGGGTATAATGTAAGCTTTTCAAAAAACATGCCTTTCGTCTTTCCCAAATCAAAGGAAAATGTCCGTATACATATGAATCTTGTAACACAATGCAATGACACACATCGGCTTGCTGCAGCCGCATTTTCAAAAACTGACACGTACTATATGTGACTACGTCTGCAAAGTCTCTAACATAAATCAAGATGCCATAACATAGATACTGCGACTCGGCATAAAGACTTAAAGGAAAAGAGTCGTCAATCCAAAATTGAACATCTTCTACTAATATCCTCGACTATCCCTTCACTGCGGGAAAA